>NW_024742746.1:0-17961 GCF_018991925.1 Homarus americanus
GGAATGGCTGTATTGTACCAAGTTAATGGATAGCGGAGACAGCCGGAGATATGATTGATGAGTATTACAGTGAAGGAGGGAAAGCTGTTGGATGTATGACTAAAGACAATACTGAAGTATGAGCAAGAGAAAAGGCTGGTGATGTGAATTAAAGCTGTGCTGAAGTAACGTATAAGTAAGGGAAACATGACTAGAATGTAAGACTTATTGTACTGAAGCAGAAAAAGAGTGAGGGAGAACCGTAGACTAGACTGAAGTTTTATACAAGTGAAGGAATGATTTGTACTACTTAATCTGAACTGGATTTATTTATTTCGTTTCTTCCACATCCTAGGTTAGGTTTTATTTCATCAGAGCCAACCATATAGAGTCATCTGACACCACCATAGTTTCATCTGTCAACTGCAGCTGACCCCAACATGAGGGGCATTTCCTCTCAACTGGAATCAACTGCATCTGAACCCCTTTCCCCTACCCCTTTAGAGCGGGGGTCAGAAGTCTGTTCTGGGAAGTGCCTTACTCTGGGACATTTCTGTATCTGGGATAAGGAGCTTCCTGGAGGAGGCGACTGGCCCTAGGAGCAGCAATTGCTGTATCTAGGTGTCAGCGTTAGGCTGCTTAGGTTCCCTTTTTTTTAAGGATCTTCAGGCGAGCCTCTTCAAGGATAAACTGAATCCTAGGACAAGGAGAGCCGGTCCTGAAGCAGATTGGTACCATTTTTTTTATCCTTTTGAGCTGGGGTCAGGGGGCTTCTTCCTAGAGGTGATTGGCTTTTGGACCATCATGCTTGTTTGTCCAGTGGTTCCAGGAGTTAGGATCCTCTTAGGGGAGAACCTTGGCCCTCGGACCTGGCGTGAGCCAGGTTCAGGGACTCCCCTTATTTTCTCATCTTAGGCTCAGTCTAAGGTGTCCTCTCAGTTCATAGTGGCTGGGGCACAGAAAACAGTTTACCTCACCTTATGAATCTGTGAAGGGCACCTAAGACTTCTTTCACAGGAGCTGTTTTATCTCCTGTCTTAGAAATCCATTGATTTCTAAGATCAGAGATAAAAACACACTAGTGTGAAAGAAGTCTTAGGTGTTCTTCACTGATTCATAAGGTGAGATGAACTGTTTTCAGTGCCCCAGTCACTAGGAACCTAGGGAGGTCACCCTAAGGCCAAGCCTAATTCCAAGATGAGGGACTATGTCCCTCAACCTTATGGGGGGGGAGGAACTCGTCTCCCCCTAGAGAGGGGGGGGAGAACTCCTCTCCCCCTGGAGAGGGGGGGGAGGAGAACTCCTCTACCCCTGGAGAGGGGGGGGGGAGGACACCCTTCCACATAAAGTATTTTGTAATGTGGTTTTAAATAAAAATTAAAATTTCAATATGAATTTTATTTATACTTCAGTACATTCTATGTTTACAGAGGAGGGGGGGAGGGCCTCCCCCTCCAGGGGGAGAGGAGTCTCCCCACCCCCCTAAGGTTGAGGGACATAGTCCCTCCCATTAGGCTTGGCCTTAGGGTGACTTCCCTAGGTTCCTAGTGACTGGGGCACTGAAAACAGTTCATCTCACCTTATGAATCAGTGAAGAACACCTAAGACTTCTTTCACACTAGTGTGTTTTTATCTCTGATCTTAGAAATCAATGGATTTCTAAGACAGGAGATAAAACAGCTCCTGTGAAAGAAGTCTTAGGTGCCCTTCACAGATTCATAAGGTGAGGTAAACTGTTTTCAGTGCCCCAGCCACTATGAACTGAGAGGACACCTTAGACAGAGCCTAAGATGAGAAAAAAAGGGGAGTCCCTGAACCTGGCTCACGCCAGGTCCGAGGGCCAAGGTTCTCCCCCAAGAGGATCCTGACTCCTGGAACCACTGGACAAACAAGCATGCTGGTCCAAAAGCCAATCACCTCTAGGAAGAAGCCCCCTGACCCCAGCTCAAAAGGATAAAAAAAATGGTACCAATCTGCTTCAGGACCGGCTCTCCTTGTCCTAGGATTCAGTGTATCCTTGAAGAGGCTCGCCTGAAGATCCTTAAAAAAAAAGGGAACCTAAGCAGCCTAACGCTGACACCTAGATACAGCAATTGCTGCTCCTAGGGCCAGTCGCCTCCTCCAGGAAGCTCCTTATCCCAGATACAGAAATGTCCGAGCCATAAACCCAGAGTTATAATGCTCCGAGAGTAAGGTACTTCCCAGAAGAGACTTCTGACCCCCGCTCTAAAGGGGTAGGGGAAAGGGGTTCAGATGCAGTTGATTCCAGTTGATAGATGAAATGTCCTTCATGTTGGGGTCAGCTGCAGTTGAAACTATGGTGGGGTCAGCTACAGTTAATAGATGACTCTCTTTATGGTTGGCTCTGATGAAATAAAACCTAACCTAGGATGTGGAAGAAACGAAAGAAAGAAAAATCCAGTGCAGATTAAGTAATACAAATCCTTCCTTCACTTGCATAAAACTTCAGTCTAGTCTACAGTCCTCCCTCACTCTTTATCTGCTTCAGTACAGTAAATCTTACATTCTAGTCAAGTTTCCCTCAATTATACATTATTTCAGCACAGTTTTAATTCACATCACCAGCCTTTTCTCTTGCTCATACAACTTCAGTACTGTATTATCTTAAGTCATACACTCAACAGCTTTCCCTCCTTTACTGTAATACTCGTCAGTCAAATGTCCGGCAGTCTTCCCTATCCATTAACTTAGTACAGTACAGCCTTTCCTCTCTCAACCTTAATATACAACCAGCCTTCTCTCACTCTGTACTGTACCTTTCACTGTAAATGATCCACGGAAAAGGATGAATCTTAATCCCTAAAAAATATTACACCTACAGTATTGACCTCCAACTTCTTGTATAAAAATTAAACTATACTCTAAATCTCATGAAGTTAATTAGTCATTTTCTCCCATACACAATTTTTTTTAACTAATATCCTTATTTCTACAAACTTCACTGAAAGTCACTTTCTCACTTTTAAACACCTTCAGCATAGTGCTAAGTCATTAGTCAGTTTACAAATCTATAGAAAGGTTCAAATAACACGGCAACACCAAAACTCAACATAGTTAAATAATCTGTTAAGTACTGGTGTGGCCACTTACTTCTACTGTAGAGTAACTAACTCAATAACATACTGTAAGGTAGACCACAGTATTCCTTCTCTCGTACAGGTCCTGGTCTGGTGTGATGGCTGATCTGAGGAGCTTGATAGAGAAACCAAAGATCACATGAAGATTAGCCCCCAATTAATATCACCTGATGATTAAGCACCTTAACACTAAGTAAGTTAGGTAAGGTTTGGATGGTTAATCTTAAGGTTAAATAAGCCAGAGAGGATAATCGTCAGGTGATCCAAAAATAATTTTCACTGATGATTCTGAAGGAAAATGAACTGACGATCCTTATAATCTGTTTAACTTCACAATTAAGATGAGTTTCATATTGTCTTAACCTACCCTTTGTGGGATAAGACCCATCAATTATTTGTTCATTGAATATCTATATGGAAATACACTGTACTAACAGTTGTACACAGATAGGAAAGTGACCATTAATTATGTGCCAGCTGTGCATCAACATTCTATGGTACTTAGCACTTGAGTCTGTGTGAACATAATGTACAGTATTACTGTACAACAGAGATAGTGGTCATTCATATGTTGACCTCCTAGTTGCCAATTTAGTGTTGTTTTTGCCGTCTACCTTTAATGCCACTTGTGACAGTTTTTTGGCATTTATCCAAGCCATTGTTAACAATTATCTCGTGTTAGATAACGTATTATATGTAATGGGATTTCTCCAGATTTTTTTGTATTTAGCAACTTTGCCGAGCTGCTGCAGGCCAGCCAGCTGTTCCCAGGTGCCTGTCTTGTTAACAACTTTACAACACATTCATGTAAACATTTATAAAATCCTGGAGCATTATATCAATATACAATAACAGCATTTTTTTTAAATTTAACAACAAATATTACAAGTAACAACCCCAGTAACGTTTGTTTGTAAGAAATCGCAGCTAACACAGAAAGATATTTTAATATTTTGAAAGGTGTCGGTGTGTGTAGGGACACCCATAATGTGACTAGTGTAAACACTGAACTTAAGCCGAGTTCAGTAACAGTTACCCTTCTGGAAAAATGCTACAGTTAGGTAAAACTTGTTTTTTACGAGTGCTGGAAATTAAGTGACCGAGACCTGCCGGTACAGCAAAGTGAAAATCTGATACTAGTGGTGGAGCGTATTTAGAGATCGACATTGTATACCCGTTGTATAAGACAACTCCTGGTTTTAAACAAATAATTGTAGCTTCAAAGGTCAACTTACAGGCCACTGTACTGTACATCTACATGAGTAAAGTTGGACTCACAAACAAACCTCAAGAACATAACTCATTCATCAGTAGAGGAGCTCCTATAGTGGCTTATAATCATTGTGTAAAGTACATCATTTGGGGGAAGTATTTTCATTGCAGAAAAGTATCTTGGCTTTTATAATGGGAGTCTATGGAAAAATTTATGTAATTTACTAAAGGTTTCTCAAGAACAGAACTTTTATAAACTGAGGGATGTCTGTAGAACCTTTCTAGTATTTAAAGTACCAGAAAATATTAAGTAAAATACCAGATAGTAATTACGGTCCAGTTAACTTCAGGTCTAGTTCACTGCAGGTCCAGCTCAATTCAGGTCCATTTTAGCCAGTGGGGGAGAAAGCATATGAAAATATTACTTGAGATAAAGTACTGCACTGTTACTATGTAAAAATTAAAACTTGTACAAAGTACAGGGAGTCCCCGACTTATAAACGCCCGATATGAACGGTGTTAAACTTGAAATTTACAATATTTCATCAGATGACATGTTTTACTTTCATTTACTGTATTGTCAATCTATTTCTTTTTTGTCTTAAATTAAATGATTTCAGATGTATATAAGGACTTAGGCTATGATATAGTGAGATTTTAAACATTGTTCTGTAAGTACGGTATGCTCCTAGCATGCAATCCAACTAAGAATGTCGTCAGGAATGGAACCCGTTCCTAACCTGGGGACCCCCTGTAATCTCCTTCAAAACTACTTTAGTAATACAGGCTGTAGTTTAATTAACTGAAGTGAAACATAAAAGTAGAAAGGTAAAATAAACAGTAGTATTTGTAAATTATCATAACTGATAAACAATGTAATACTGCTTTGAAAATGAAGCTAAAAGTTATTAATAAACTTAAAAGACAATTAATATACTGTATATGAGACTGAGAAACACTAATGTAGCTACAATACATATTGGGTTAATTTAGAGTTGTTTCAGTGATAACTAATCTTCATATTTCTTGTGGCACACCTGGGCTGGAATATCAGTTCAGTTCAGCTCAGGTGTTAATGATTTTATGCTTTTACTGTATGTACACTAAAAACAAACAAACATGCAAACACACACACCAAGTTAAAGATTTAATTATGACTGTAGTGTAGAGGATCATGAGACAGTAGATAAGTCTGATAAAGAACAAGATAAATTAAAGCAACAAATAACATGACATCAACAATCAGTGTAAAGTATTAAATAACTTATAGGAAATAGTTACATCAACACCCACAGTGATAATGTGGCAGCTGGGGCTAACACAACATGTCATGAGAGAACAATAGCAAATAAACAAAGACAGCTTCATTACAGGAGAAGAGACAGTAAGAAATGTGGTGTACTTTGTATAAGAGTTGTTCATCACTAATGTAGCTTTAAGTATTATTGTACTAGTAACACAGAGAGAAACTGGTGTTGGTACAGGAATGACACAAGTCTAGTTAAGACTGGACTATTGGGTGCTGCACAGGTGGACACACAACAGCCAGACATCAGAGTCCTGGGGTTAAGAAGATGTGTTCCACGGTGAATTTTTTCTACCAGGTATCAACCACCACTCAGAATGGACAGGGCTACA
Organism: Homarus americanus; assembly: GCF_018991925.1. NCBI lineage: Eukaryota > Metazoa > Arthropoda > Malacostraca > Decapoda > Nephropidae > Homarus > Homarus americanus. The sequence goes on from NW_024742746.1 coordinate 5,928, forward strand.
AGAGGTGGTGGTAGTGTATTACTGTACTGTATGTTAAGGAGCACCTGACAGTAACCAGTAATGATGAGCTAAATAAAATTATACAATCTGAATCTATTTGATGTGAACTAAAAGCATAAAACAAAAGCAAGGTGACAGTAGGTTTGTGTTATAAGGCTGACTCGGCCTCACAGGGGGAAGTGGCAGACTCCATAGTCATCCAGAACACAAGCTCTCATTATGAGACAGTGGATTGGTGACTCTTACCACACAAACTGGAGGAGAATTCCTTGACCTCCTTCAAGATTCATTCCTCACACAACACATGACAGGACCCACCAGAGAAAAAACCTTCTGTATATACTGTACTGTCCTCTTGACAACTGAGGTGGAGTCACAAGGTCCATGTCGGGGAAAACTAACTCTGACCCACAACCACTACACACACTTGCTTTATGTCAACTCAATATATGCACTGTGTCTGTAAACTCTAAGGGATGCCTTCTTCCAACACCTGACTGATCAATGCATCACACAGTTTCATGGAGAGAATATCCTGTTTAACACATTTACTCATTTTCCTTGAAATGGTAACAGACTACATGGATCAAGGCTTACCAGTGGACGTGTTGTACAGTTGAGGTCATAATTTTGCTCCCATGGTGAAACAGTCTCTGAACTGACTTACCCTGACTATCGTCTGATGTGGGTGTGCTAATTTATCTCATTTGGGATCGAGCAAACTTTTGACCGCTAGTGTACGTGGATTTCTCTAGGGCGCTTGACAAAGTCCCACATTCACAGGTAGTCTCTAAAATCCAACCACATGGCATCACAAACAAAATTTTGAAGTGGATTAACAACTGATTCAAACACAGGACACAAAGGGTGGTCATAAATGGTGTACAATCAGAATGGAAGAAGGTTCTCAGTGGTGTAGCACAAGGATCTACCCTTGAATCCATCCTGTTTGAGATATACAGTAAAACCTCGTTAAGGTGGACCCAACTGAGGCGGATATTGCTTAAGCTGGACAAAATTGTTTGCTCCAAAAGAATTAAAAAATTAAAATAAACAAGACATCAGCAAGTGGGACACAGGTGCCTAAGAGTTATCAACTGTTGTTTTGGGGAATAATATTTCACTCACTCTAGTAATGATACAATGTTTCTTATTATGTTATCATAGGTAAATATATGGTTTATATAATTTGTTTATCACTGTTTTCAAATTATACTACAAGATACTGTATGTATTTCTCCTATACGTACTGTATTTCAATCATAAGCCTGGCAACGGGAGCCAGGAAGCGAGTGAGTGACTAGTTAGTGTCGTCTGTAACTCTCCTCACTCCCTGCTATATTTCACTGGATTTATTATTATTATTAGTGTTTACTGATATAATAGTGCTTAACAATATTTAATTATGGCATTGTAGCCAGGTTAGACTCATTACTGTAACCACCAGGCTACTGGGCCAAGCTGTGAGGTGTTACATGGTTGTTTTTCAACTCGTATTTTCGGGTAGATATAAGAAACTTTCCTCATCTTATTTTTACTCGGCTACATGCACACATCATCCTACATACATAATGTGAAAAATGTAAAAGAAATAATTGTCCTAAGGGCAAACACATGAATGGAATTGACAGTTCTTTCTACACGAGTTAGGGGAAACCGGTCAGTGTGTGTGTGTGTGTTGGGGAGCGCGTTGCTAGGGAATCAGCGTCCCAGCTGATCTTCGTTACTCTAGTGAAACAGGGAGTGTATGCAAATGGAGACTGTGTTTTAAACTTTCATTTGGCTTTTATTTACTTTTTGGCAATACAATATAGTAAGTTTTGTTGGTATTATTCCTCACATTTCCTGGTACTGTATACATAAGAAAACTATGGCTACAGGAGGAATATACAAAAGTTATTTCCTAAAATACAGTACTACTGTATTTTTTATATCATTATCGTTTTTATAAATTTAGTATATTCACCATAGACTGAAGCACCATTCATATTTTTTTCATTATTATTGAAAAATTAAACAATAAACACAGCCTCTAATAAAGTGTCTAGTACCCATAAGGGTGGTGAGGTTAAGCTGATGGCCGTATCAGTGAACTAAAAGTAAGTGTACAGTACTTTGTGTACATTACTTTTCAAAATTAATTTTGATTAGAAAACATGTATAGTATTCATAAAAATTGGAGACATTGATGTCGTACTCGTTTTTTTTTTAAAATGGCGTCTTTTGGGAAAAATTTACTCGAGGGTGGACAACCTCTTATCTCTTCCTCAATTAGTCTGCCTTAGAGAGGTTTTACTGTACATAAATGATATAGATGAAAATATATAGAGCCATATTGTCAAGTTTGCAGATGACATGGAAATACCTGTATTTAAGAAGGTAACAATCATGACCATTTGCAGCCATGCAAAAAGACCTTCACAAGGTGTTCAAATGGTCTTGAGACTGGTAAAATATTTTTAACAATGCAAAATGTAAGACTGTGTGTAGGATACAACCCAAATCCCCACTATTCTGTTAATAACACTTTCCTGGATACTTTCAATAAAGTGAAAGATCTTGGTATTGTGATAGATCAATCACTGAAGGCAGTGGTCTAAGTGGGGGCAACAGTGACAAAAGCCAACCAACAATTGGGAATTATAAAGCACACCTTCAAACACAAAGATAGGCAAATGCTCCTTCAATTGTACAAATATCACGTACGTCCCAGTCTGGATTACTGTACACGGTACAGGCATGGAAACCCTCCCTCCAGAAAAACCTAACATCCTTAGAAAGGTTCAACACAGTGACTAAGATGATTCTTGATTTATGTCATCTTGATTATCCAAATATATTGAGGGCCTTGGGGTTAACAACCCTTCTGACAAGACACAACAGGGCACAACTCATGACATTCAAACTCTTGAAAAGGATGGAACACATGAACCTGGGTCATGTCACGCACCACCAAAATAATGGGACATGACTCTAAGCTTGGCAACTTATCATACAGAATAAAAATAACCCGAGACAAGACTATCAAGAACGATGGAAGGATCCTACATAGACCACTGGCCTCCTTTCCTCACCCTGACCACCTCCAGTGGGTGGCCATTAAGGCAAATAAAGTAAATATTTATTTATCATCTAAATTAAGTCATTTTGAGACAAGTTTCAGCAATAACTAATCTTCAGATTTGTTGTGTCACACCTTGTGCTACACAACTGCTTGTATGGTTTTACTTGACAACACAAACACCTTTACACTAAAACAGTCAAACATTTATACAAAACACACACACACTTTTAAACAAATACAAGTACCGTACATATATACAAACAAACTCTCTTCAATAAATACACATGCACACAAACTCATTTACATAAATGTCCACTTTTAGATGAATACACTACTGTAAATTTGTTTAATTAATTCAAGGGTCATAATTAACACTAATTAATGAAAATTTTGCATACCAAATCCAGATCCTTAATCAGTATTTAAAACAGTACAGTACAGTACAGTACAGCGCCTCTGATGTATTTGAACCAAATCTACATCATGAACTCATGTGCCCAAACACAAGAGAAGGGTAATACTGTACGCTTAAATAATAAAGCTGCTCCATATTGTCGAAAAAATTTATTTAAATGTGAATTAAAACTAATGGGTAGAGTGTATTTAATGTTTTAAATACTGTAGTACAGTACTGTACACAACTGCATGTAAACACAAGTACAGGTTGGGTATCCTTTATCCTAAATGCTTGGGGCTTTAGGGGTCGGATTTGGGATATTTTTTTGAACACCTGTACTGTATACAGAACCTGTATCATGGAGTAGCTCACCCAGCAAGGATGGGGATTAAGTCTATGCACAAGATTCATTTACCCATACCGTATATACTCATTTATAAGTCTACCTCGTGTATAGGTCGACCCTGATTTTTTGACCAAGAAATCATTAATTTATTACAGTATATGCCTCATTTATAGGTCGACCCAAGTTTTTGAGGGCAATGTAACAGCAAAACCTTCACTAAAAACACTCTATGTCCTATAAACTGAGGGTCGCCATGTCTGAAACACCGAGCGCCGAAGGCAAATTGTTTACCATTATTATGACACTTTACACTGAAACGCGGGTAGTTTCAGTGAAAATATTGTATATTTCCATTCAATTATTTATTCAAGTCAATTAGGAGGGAATATTATTGTAATATAACAGTTTTTTAACTGAAAACCATTCAAAAAGCGATTACGGTAACATCTTTTGAACGAAAGAAGTTGAAAGTCTTTTGTTTTCGTCATGTATTTTATCCTATTTTACATTGAAATACATCACGTTTCAGCAAAACTACTATTTATTTCTGAGAATATATTGATTCAGGCACAGTTAAGGTAAAATATACATGTGATGTAACAGTTTTTTAACTGAAAACGATTCGAAAAACAAGTACCGTCTAGCCGATACTCAACAGATGGTGGTGGTGCGTCGTGATCGTTGTAAACAATATGAGGTTGAGGTGGATTACCGGGTACTATATCAAGTGTAAAATATCAAAAAGGTTTTTATTACCGGTACTTTTTGTAGATCAATGGGTACTGTGATGCCGTATATGATAAGTTAGCCTGTGCTAAAAACTTCAACATAGACTACTGAAAGCACATTGTAAGGTAAGTTAGCCTATTGTAAGTTGGTGAGCTTCATCTGCTGAAGGCACTGCACAGCTTTTCATTACTAATTGGTACATATTTTACATTTCCATTGTTTACTGGCAGTAAATGGTCAATATTTTTCAAGTCTAAAGCTAAAAGTTGCTCCTCGCCCTTCCCATCATGCACGGATTCAACCTAACAAAACTATTACCCATGTATAGGATGACACACAACTTTTTTGCCTAAAAATTTGGTCTTAAAAACTCGAACTAAACACGAGTACATACGGTATATTTCATTTACATTATTATGGTTATACAGTATACTGTATATTCTGCGGGTAGTTTTATGAAATATAATTTAATAATTTTGGGTATAAAATATATGATAAGCTGTACTACACTAAAGACCCAGAAAGGTAAGCAATCACTACCATCTGTTTGGCATCACCATGACACCTGACTCTGAGGCACTAAGCAGCCTGTGTCTTACCCCTTTTCATTACACATACAGTACATACTTACCCTACTATAAATTATGATATACTATACCATATTCAGTGTACAGAATTATCTACCATAAATTAAGTATAATGAAATAGACTTTCGGATTTCACAGCATTTCAGATTTGGTAATTTCAGATTCGAGAAACCCAACCTGTAGTTGACTCAGCTGTACACCTAATAAGAACAACATGATGTGAATTAACAGTAGGTAAGTCTCACCTCCAACATGTCAGCAGTGTTTCATCAGTGGCGTCATATATGAGTCTGTCCCTCAGGTCAGCAGTGTTTCATCAGTGGTGTCATATACTGTCCCTCAGGTCAGCAGTGTTTCATCAGTGGCGTCATATACTGTCCCTCAGGTCAGCAGTGTTTCATCAGTGGTGTCATATACTGTCCCTCAGGTCAGCAGTGTTTCATCAGTGGCGTCATATATGAGTCTGTCCCTCAGGTCAGCAGTGTTTCATCAGTGGTGTCATATACTGTCCCTCAGGTCAGCAGTGTTTCATCAGTGGCGTCATATACTGTCCCTCAGGTCAGCAGTGTTTCATCAGTGGCGTCATATACTGTCCCTCAGGTCAGCAGTGTTTCATCAGTGGCATCATATACGTCAACAGTGTTGTTGGTCCTTGTAGCTTCCTGGAAATATAACCAATAACTATATAATACACAACACTTATTATATTAAAGGCTAGGCTTATTTAACCAACATCTGGCTGAATAACCACCAGTTATTTGACCAATATCTGGCTGAATAACCACCAGTTATTTGACACAATGAAAAACTGTTCATATGACACATAAACCAAGTGTCTATGGGCTTTGTACACAACGAAATTAAATTTTTACCATAAATATTGAGCCAAAAATTCTTGAATGTTGGTGCAAAAATCTTGGTATCGGTTTATCCCCAGTGCAAGCATTTTATATAGATGTATTCAAGCATCCCTTGTGACCTAAATGCTGAAAATAAGAATTGAGTCACTGACAAAACATTAAAAAAAAAAAAAAAAAAAAAATCCCTTGGCATTGGCAAAATAAGGTAAGCTTTTTGGAGTTACTATAGGGTGCGGTCTACAAGATATTTAGGTTAAGTTAGTTTAGGTTAGACTAGATAGCACACTATAGCAGCACCAGCTTTCTATAGTAGGTATTAGTCCCGGACTATATTATGACTGCTAGGTTAAGTAAGGTTTGTTTGGTGTTTTAACCCCACATTTTCCCTCATCTTCAAACCCTGCCCAGTCAGTGTCCACTTTGGAAGAAATCACCGTTGTGGCTAGTGCACCATAGATGTTGGCAGACGGTTAACACCAGAAGAAGTTGTTGGATTTCGTTCATTGTTTCCACAGATGTTCTTTGGATGATAAGTATATAATAAATATGAAACAACAATGTATAGAACCTAACCTAACCAACCTTACCTAACTTCCTAGCTGGGGCAGGGAAAGAATTAACTTTGATATCTGCTACCAATGAAAGCAACTATCTTAAGAACGTAAGAACATAAGAATGGAGGAAACTGCAGTGGGCCTGTTGGCCCATGCTGGGCAGTCCCATTTACACCCAACCCCTATTGCTCATACTGGGCCAAGCTGTGAGGTGTTACATGGTTGTTTTTCAACTCGTATTTTCGGATAGATATAAGTAACTTTCCTCATTTATTTTTACTCGGCTACACGCACACACCATCCTACATACATGATGTGAAAAAAGTAAAAGAAATAATTCTCCTAAGGACAAACACATAAATGGAATTTACAGTTCTTTCTAAACGAGTTAGCTGACTGAGTTAGGGGAAAACGGTCAGTGTGTGTGTGTTGGGGAGCGCGTTGCTAGGGAATCAGCGTCCCAGCTGATCTTCGTTACTATGGTGAAACAGGGAGTGTATGCAAATGGAGACTGTGTTTTAAACTTTCATTTGGCTTTTATTTACTTTTCTGGCAATACAATACAGTAAGTTTTGTTAGTAATATTCCTCACATTTCCTGGTACTGTATATATAAGAAAACTATGGCTACAGGAGGAATATGCAAAAGTTATTTCCTAAAATACAGTACTACTGTATTTTTTATATCATTAAAGTTTTTAAACATTTAGTATATTCACCGTAGGCTGAAGCACCATTCATATTTTTTTCATTATTATTGAAAAATTAAACAATAAACACAGCCTCTAAGAAAGTGTTTAGTACCCATAAGGGTGGTGAGGTTAAGCCAATGGCCGTATCAGTGAACTAAAAGTAAGTGTACAGTACTTTGTGTACATTACTTTTAAAATTAATTTTGATTAGAAAACATGTACAGTATTTCTTTCATAATAATTGGAGACGTTGGTGTCGTACGTACTGTTTTTTGTTTAAAATGGCGTCTTTTGGGAAAAATTGACTCTAAGGTGGACAACCTCTTATCTCTTCCTCAATTAGTCTGCCTTAGAGAGGTTTTACTGTACATAAATGATATAGATGAAAATATTTTTAACAATGCAAAATGTAAGACTGTGTGTAGGATACAACCCAAATCCCCACTATTCTGTTAATAACACTTTCCTGGATACTTTCAATAAAGTGAAAGATCTTGGTATTGTGATAGATCAATCACTGAAGGCAGTGGTCTAAGTGGGGGCAACAGTGACAAAAGCCAACCAACAATTGGGAATTATAAAGCACACCTTCAAACACAAAGATAGGCAAATGCTCCTTCAATTGTACAAATATCACGTACGTCCCAGTCTGGATTACTGTACACGGTACAGGCATGGAAACCCTCCCTCCAGAAAAACCTAACGTCCTTAGAAAGGTTCAACACAGTGACTAAGATGATTCTTGATTTATGTCATCTTGATTATCCAAATAAATTGAGGGCCTTGGGGTTAACAACCCTTCTGACAAGACACAACAGGGCACAACTCTTGAAAAGGAGGGAAAACATGAATCTGGGTCATGTCACGCACCACCAAATTAATGGGACATGACTCTAAGCTTGGCAACTTATCATACAATAAAAATAACACGAGACAAGACTATCAAGAACGATGGAAGGATCCTACATAGACCACTGGCCTCCTTTCCTCACCCTGACCACCTCCAGTGGGTGGCCATTAAGGCAAATAAAGTAAATATTTATTTATCATCCAAATTAAATAATTTTGAGACAAGTTTCAGCAATAACTAATCTTCAGATTTGTTGTGTCACACCTTGTGTTACACAACTGCTTGTATGGTTTTACTTGACAACACAAACACCTTTACACTATAACAGTCAAACATTTATACAAAACACACACACACTTTTAAACAAATACAAGTACAGTACCGTACATATATACAAACAAACTCTCTTCAATAAATACACATGCACACAAACACATTTACATAAATGTCCACTTTTAGATGAATACACTACTGTAAATTTGTTTAATTAATTCAAGGGTCATAATTAACGCTAATTGGTGAAATTTTTGCATTCTGAATCCAGATCCTTAATCAGTATTTAAAACAGTACAGTACAGTACAGTACAGTACAGTATAGTATAGTACAGTACAGCGCCTCTGATTAATTTGAACCAAATCTACATCATGAACTCATGTGCCCAAACACAAGATAAGGGTAATACATTTAAATAATTAAGCTGCTCCATATTCTTGAAAAATTTATTTAAATGTGAATTAAAACTAATGGGTAGTGTGTATTTGATGTTTTAAATACTGTAGTACAGTACTGTACACAACTGCATGTAAACACAAGTACAGGTTGGGTATCCTTTATCCTAAATGCTTGCCGATTTAAGGGTCTCGGATTTGGGATATATTTGGAACACGTGTATACAGAACTTGTATAATGGGGGTAGCTCACCCAGCAGGGATGGGGCCCAAGTCTATGCACAAAATTCATTTATATTTCATTTACAGCATATGGATATATATATTCTACAGGTAGTTTTATGAAATATAATTTAATATAGTCGAACATCGATATAACACGAGATACGTTCCAAGAGAGGTCGCTTTAAACCGAATTCGCACTAAATAATTTAGTTTGGTACTTGAGAGAAACACAAAATACTAAAAATGCTGAAAGTTTACCCAGATGCACCTCAGGCCATCTCCTAGCACAAACAAAACATTGTTTTTGTAGTATTATGATAATCTGTACTCACCCCTAAAGATGTGAATTACACGAAAGTGCTTGGGAACTTCGTGTTTTCTTTTTCCTTGTGGTTATCAGCATATATATATATATATATATATATATATATATATATATATATATATATATATATATATATATATATATATATATATATATATATATATATATATATATATATATATATATATTAATTACTGGGTTCATCTGATTGCATGCTGAACCAGTTGTTAACATGTAAGAAAATTTTACTGAATAAATACTGGTATCTATCTACTGTATGATCTTCACAGAGAATTCATTTTATCATTCTGAATTATGTCTACTGCTTCCCATTATAGAATATTAACTGAATAATCAATTATTATTTAATGAAAAAGTCAACATTAAATAAAGAAATTGCAAAAATGTACCAGGAAATATCACATGAAATAATTGATAATTATGATAACTACTATACTGTATATCAATATTTAACAAAAGGAATTATGATAATGATAATAATACTGTAATTGAATAAAGAATATCAACTTAATGATCGATCAAAATCTCCATGGTAACGAGGCTCTTCTGAGGATTTACCACATGTGTAGGACACTTAAGGTAAGATAGTGCAGGTCAGTTAAGGTAAGATAGTGCAGGACAAACAGGAGAATCGACCCAGAGGAATGCGAGTTCAGTATTGCTGGATATGACTCATTTACGAACCTTTCTCAAGAAATTTGCAAGAGGGGTGTGGTTATCTATGCTAAACATGACAACATAGTGCTGTTATTGTTTTCATGAGTCACAAATGAACCACCGGGATATATCATCATTTATATTAATTAATGGGTAAAATTTTACTATAACTACCATAAATATTTTGATGTTTAGATTAGAGATAGGCTATACTGGGTAAATTTTAAGTTTTGGTTATCCCTGTACCTAGGCTTGCAGACTACTGTAGGTTTTCTCCGATGGTTTGAGATATGTTATGAACGTTTTAGACCTTTATTTCTATCGGAAATCACTAGTTTTGAGTTACCCTCCCCCCCCCTCTTACCGATGTATGTTAAACTAACCTTATAACTCATCATACCCTAACCTAGCCTAGCCTACCCCCCCCCTCTTACCGATGTACGTTAAGCTAGCCTTATAACTCATCATACCCTAACCTAGCCTAGCCTAACCTAACCCCCCCTTACCGATGTACGTTAAGCTAACCTTATAACTCATCATACCCTAACCTAGCCTAGCCTAACCTAACCTGGCCTAGCCTAGCCTAGCCTAGCCTAGCCTAACCCTCTTGCGATGTATATTAAGCTAACCTTATAACTCATCATACCTAACCTAGCTAGCCTAGCCTAGCCTAGCCTAGCCTAGCCTAAGCCTAACCTAACCCCCCCCCTTACCGATGTATGTTAAGCTAACCTTATAACTCATCATACCTAACCTACCCCCCTTACCGATGTATGTTAAGCTAACCTTATAACTCATCATACCCTAACCTACCCCCCCCCTTACCGATGTATGTTAAGCTAACCTTATAACTCATCATACCCTAACCTATGATTTGTGTGTTCAAAAAGCGAATAGAAAAATGCTTTGCAACAGAAATCCTGTATGGATAATGTGCTCATTGTTTAAAGTACTTAATCCCACAGTTAGAATCTTAAGGTTCCCCAGGTGACCAAAAAACCAAATACCAATATTGTTTGGAATGTTTATACTAAGAAATTTGTTGTATGGGCAGCTAATATCCATTGAATTAGTTAATGTGCCTAGTAATATTTATATATTCAAAATAGTATTACTGTGTTGCACATTAAAGCACAATAAAATAGATAATTTTGTACTATAGGGCAGTCATTCCCCCTGACTGTTCTATGGTTTTATCTCATCATTTTCAACTTTTCCTAGTACCATTTACATCAGAAATGGTTTGAAAAAACTAAAATGCCCCCACCCCTGCAGGGCCCAAATCATGATTCACACTATCCCCAGCCTGTCATCAGATAATCTCACACCCATCCCTTGGCCATGGTCGTCCCTAGTCCTTCTACAACATTAAATATAGACATGAGTGACGAAAACTTACAAGATGGAGTTATTGGCCTTTTGCATCATTTTAGCACCCAGTCAGCAAATACACATGTTGAGACTGGTGAGGATTTGTCGGTACTCTTGGACAATAGCACAAAGCACCAACGACACTTTGTTCTTTACTTGAACATTGTATAAGGCCCAAAATCCTGTATTTATGATGGTAACAACACAAACCTCCACAGCCGTCTGCTTCGCCCTCTGCGGCTCACACCAACCAATGACGTGACTTTTTAAGAACTTTAACCCACATTTGTTTTATTTTTTTGGCCCAGTTTATTTTAAAATATCATTACCATAGTGACTTTAAGCGTTTTCTTTACCCATTGACCTGCAATTTTACGAAAATATTCCGACCGTCAAGCACCGTTTCCCCCTCCCTGGACCCCATGGTACAACACAACTTGTTTAACATACCTGCACTCAGCAACTAATACCCACACCATAGAGTCCTAGAAGCCCTTACGGCGCCACAAACAGCGAACGTAATACTCGGAGAGCCATCAAACACTGTATCAACACACCCACACAGTGCCGCCATTTGTCACTGGCGAGAGCTGATTACCGAACCCTTCAGGTGCTTCGATTCCGCAATCCATTGTTTCACCTTAATAACAGCAAATGTAATTTTTCTCGATAACATTATTTTACTTTT
>NW_024742747.1:0-45415 GCF_018991925.1 Homarus americanus
TATAATCATATTCTTGGTTGTTATAATCATGGTCGTGGTTTTTATAATCATTTTCTTAGCAATATAATCATCATCAGTTTATATAACATGGTCGGTTTACAATCACAGTCACGAAATACATAGTCATGATGACAAAACCATAGTCGTTATCCAAATCAGGCCTGACTGTTATAACCACGGTCGGTTGTTATAACATGGTAAGCTGTTATAATCATGGTCGTATACATAATCATATCCTGGCTGTTATAATCAAGACGTGGTAAAACGGTCGATTATAACCATAGTCGTTACGTTATAATCATTTCCTGCTGTAATAATCACAGTCGGAAGACCAAAGTCGCGTTGTTATAATCATAGTCGGTTACATAACCATGTTGAGTGTTATAATCACACTTGTAAACTCCAAGTTGTTATAATCAACTATCAGCCGTGGTTGCGAAATAATCAAATAATCAAATATGGTTATATAATCATGGTCATTATTGTTATAACCAATGTGGTATTTATAATCAATTCGTAATTGTTATAATCATGGTCTGACTGTTATAATCATGCTCGAGGTTGTTATAATCATATTCGTGGCCACAATCACAGTCGTAGTTGTTATAATCATGGTCTTGGTTACATAATCATGGTCGTGGTTGTTATAATCATAGTGCGCACACACCTAGTTGTTATAATACTCATGGTAGAGTAAAACGTTTGTTATAATCACGGTCAGGAATATAAACAAAAGTCGTAGTTATAATCACAGCCTGGTTGTTATAATCACGGTCGGTTTTATAATCTTGTAAGGTTGTTATAATCATATTCGGTTGTAATAATCGCAAACGTGGCTGTTATTGAGTCGAGTTATAACCACGGTCGGGTATTATAATCATATTCGTGGTTGTTATAATCAAGGTAGGTTGTTATAACATGGCTGTGGTTATAATCATAGTCGTGGTTGTTATAATCATGGTCGTGATTGTTATAATCATGGTTGTGTTATAACCATGGTTGTGGCTGTTATAATCATGGTCGGTTGTTATAATAATAGTCGTGGTTGTTATAATTATGGTCGTGGTTGTTATAATCATGCAGTGGTACAACTCAGTTATGGTTGTTATAATCATGGTCGGGTTGTTATAATAATAGTCGTGGCTGTTATAATTACGGTCGGTGTTGTTGTAATCATGGTCGATGTGTTATGATCATGGTCGAGTGTGTTATGACCATGTCGTGGTTGTTATAAGCATGGTCGGTTGTTATAATCATGGTTGTGGTTGTTATAATCATTATAATGGAGTTGTTATAATCATGCTCTTGGTTGCTATAATCATAGTCGTGGTTGTTATAATCATGGTCGTGGTTGATATAATCATGGTCGGTTGTTATAATCATAGTTGTGGTTTTTATAATCATGGTCGAGTTATAATCATGGCCATATTTGTTATAATCATCTTCGTGGCTGTTATAATCATGGTCGTGGTTGTTATAATCATGGTCGGATTGTTATAATCACGGTCGTTGTTGTTATAACATGAGTCGTTGTTGTTATAACCATCAACGGTCGTGGATGTTATAACCATTGCGTGCTTATGACATAGTCGTGGTTGTTATAATAGTAGACCTGTTTACATAATCATGGTCGTGAGTGTTCAAATCTTGGTCGGTTGTTATAATCATGGCCGTAGCGGTATAATCAAAGCCGTGGTCGCTATGATCATGGTCGTATTTGTTATAATCGCGGTCGTGAGTGTTATAATCATGGTCGTGGTTGTTATAATCATGGTAGTGCTTATTTATAATCATGGTCGTGGTTGTTATAATCATAGTCGGTTAAAATCGTAGTTGTGGTTAGTATAATCATAGTTGTGGTTGTTATAATCGGGCGGTTGAGTGTTATAATCATGGTCTTGTTTGTTATAATCATATTCGTGGCTGATATAATCATAGTAGTGGTTGTTATAATCATGGTCGTGGTTGTTATAATCATATTCTGGTTGTTATAACTGGCGGTTGTTTATAACTGACGGCCGTGGTTGTTATAATCATAGTCGTGGTTGTTATAATCATAGTCGTCGTTAAGATCAAAGTCGTGGTTGTTATAAACATATTCGTGGTTGTTATAATCATGGTGGTGGTTGTTATAATCATGGTCATTATTGTTATAATCTGGTCGGTTGTTATAATCATTTTCGTGGCTGTTATAACATGGGCGGTCGGCTGTTATAACTTCAGGTTGTTTTAACTGATGGTCGTGGTTATGATCATAGTCGTGGTTGTTATAAGCATGGTCGTTGATTTATAAGCATGGTCGTGGTTGTTATAATCATGGTAGTGGTTGTCATCATCAGGTCCTGGTTGTTATAATGATGGTCCTGGTTGTTTTTAATCATATTCGAGGTTGTTATAATCATGGTCGTGGGTAATATAATCATAGTCGGTTGTTATAATTAATGTGGTTGTTATAATCACGGTCGGTTGTTATAATCTTGGTCGTGGGTAAGAATAATCATGTCGGTTGTTATGATCATAGTCGTGGTGTTATATTGAGTCGTGGTTGTTATAATCATGGTCGTGGGTATTATAATCATATTCGTGTTGTTATAATCAAGGTTGTGGTTGTTATAATCATGGTTGTGGTTGTTATAATCATAGTCGGTTGTTAATAATCATGGTCGTGATTGTTATAATCATGGTCGTGGCTGTTATAACTACGGTTGTGGTTGTTATAATCATGGTCGGTCGTTATAATAATAGTCGTGGTTGGAAATAAGGTATTGTAACCCGGTCAACGTATATAATCATGGCACGGATGTTACAATAAATAGTGGTTGTTATAATAATAGTCGGTTGTTATAATTATGGTCGGTTATGTAATCATGGTCGAGTGTATGACGCGGTCAAGTGTTATAACATAGTAGGGTTGTTATAATAATCATAGCTATAACCAAGTTGTGGTTGTTATAATCATTGTCGTGGTTGTTATAATCATGGTCGTGGTTGCTATAATCATAGTCGTGGTTGTTATAATCATGGTCGTGGTTGTTATAATCATGGTCGTGGTTGTTATAATCATAGTTGTGGTTGTTATAATCATGGTTGAGTTATAATCATGGCCATAGTTGTTATAATCATCTTCGTGGCTGTTATAATCATGGTCGTGGTTGTTATAATCATGGTCGTGATTGTTATAATCATGGTCGTTGTTGTTATAATCATAGTCGTTGTTGTTATAATCATGGTCGTGGTTGTTATAACCATGGTCGTGGATGTTATAATCATTGTCGTGGTTATGATCATAGTCGTGGTTGTTATAATAGTAGACCTGTTTGTTATAATCATGGTCGTGAGTGTTCAAATCTTGGTCGTGGTTGTTATAATCATGGTCGTGGTTGGTATAATCATGGTCGTGGTTGCTATGATCATGGTCGTATTTGTTATAATCATGGTCGTGGGTGTTATAATCATGGTCGTGGTTGTTATAATCATGGTAGTGGTTGTTATAATCATGGTCGTGGTTGTTATAATCATAGTCGTGGTTAAGATCGTAGTTGTGGTTGGTATAATCATAGTTGTGGTTGTTATAATCATGGTTGAGTGTTATAATCATGGTCTTGTTTGTTATAATCATATTCGTGGCTGATATAATCATGGTCGTGGTTGTTATAATCATGGTCGTGGTTGTTATAATCGTATTCTTGGTTGTTATAATCATGGTCGTGGTTGTTATAATCATGGCCGTGGTTGTTATAATCATGGTCGTGGTTGTTATAATCATAGTCGTCGTTAAGATCAAAGTCGTGGTTGTTATAAACATATTCGTGGTTGTTTTAATCATGGTGGTGGTTGTTATAATCATGGTCGTGTTTGTTATAATCATGGTCGTGAGTGTTATAACCATGGTCGTGGTTGTTATAATCATATTCGTGGTTGTTTTAATCATGGTGGTGGTTGTTATAATCATAGTCGTTGTTGTTATAATCATATTCGTGGTTGTTATAATCATTGTCTTGGTTAAGATCATAGTCGTGGTTGGTGTAATCATAGTTGTGGTTGTTATAATAATGGTCGTGGTTTATATAATCATGGTCTTGGTTGCTAGAATCATGGTCGTGGTTGTTATAATCATGGCCGTGGTTGTTATAATCATGGTCGTGGTTGTTATAGTCATAGTCGTGGTTAAGATCAAAGTCGTGGTTGTTATAATCACATTCGTGGTTGTTTTAATCATGGTGGTGGTTGTTATAATCATGGTCGTGGTTGTTATAATCATGTTTGTGAGTGTTATAACCATGGTCGTGGTTGTTATAATCATATTCGTGGTTGTTTTAATCATGGTGTTGATTGTTATAATCATAGTCGTTGTTGTTATAATCATATTCGTGGTTGTTATAATCATAGTCATGGTTGTTATAATCATGGTCGTGAGTGTTATAACCATGGTGGTGGTTGTTATAATCATATTCGTGTTTGTTATAATCATGGTCGTGGTTTTTATGATCATGGTCGTGGTTGTTATAATCATTGCCGTGGTTGTTATAATAATGGTCTTGGTTGCTATAATCATAGTCGTAGTTGTTATAATCATGGTCGTGGTTGTTATAATCATTGTCGTGGGTGTTATAATCATGGTCGTGGTTGTTATAATCATGGTCGTGGTTATTATAATCATGTTCGTGGTTGTTATAATCATAGTCGTGGTTAAGATAATTGTCGTGGTTGCTATAATCATAGTTGTGGTTGTTATAATCATGGTTGAGTTATAATCATGGTCGTGGTTGTTATAATCATAGTCGTTGTTGTTATAATCATGGTCGTGGTTTTTATATTCATGGTCGTGGTTGTTATAATCATGGTCGTGGTTGTTATAATCATGGTCATGGTTGTTATAATCGTATTCTTGGTTGTTATAATCATGGTCGTGGTTATTATAATCATGGCCGTGGTTGTTATAATCATGGTCGTGGTTGTTATAGTCATTGTCTTGGTTAAGATCATAGTCGTGGTTGTTATAATCATAGTTGTGGTTGTTATAATCATGGTTGAGTGTTATAATCATGTTCGTGGTTGTTATAATCATATTCGTGGTTGTTATAATCATAATCGTGGTTGTTATAATCATGGTCGTGAGTGTTATAATCATGGTCGTGGTTGCTATAATCATATTCGTGGTTGTTATAATCATGATCGTCGCATTTATAATCATGGTTGTGGTTGTTATAATCATTGTCGTGGGTGTTATAATCATGGTCGTGGGTGTTATAATCATGGTCGTGGTTGTTATAATCATGGTCGTGGTTGTTATAATCATGGTTGTGGTTGTTATAATCATGGTCGTGGTTGTTCTAATCATGGTCGTGGTTGTTATAATCACAGTCGTTATTGTTATTATCATGGTCGTGGTTTTTATAATCATGGTCGTGGTTGTTATAATCATGGTCGTGATTGTTATAATCATGGTCGTGGTTGTTATAATCATAGTCGTTGTTGTTATAATCATGGTCGTGGTTGTTATAACCATGGTCGTGGATCATAGTCGTGGTTGTAATAATAGTAGACCTGTTTGTTATAATCATGGTCGTGAGTGTTAAAATCTTGGTCGTGATTGTTATAATCATGGTCGTGGTTGTTATAATCATGGTCGTGGTTGTTATAATCATGGCCTTGGTTGTTACAATCATAGTCGTGGTTGTTATAATCAAGGTCGTGGTTACTATGATCATGGTCGTATTTGTTATAATCATGGTCATGGGTGTTATAATCATGGTCGTGGTTGTTATAATCATGGTAGTGGTTGTTATAATCATGGTCGTGGTTGTTATAATTATAGTCGTGGTTAAGATCGTAGTTGTGGTTGGTATAATCATAGTTGTGGTTGTTATAATCATGGTTGAGTGTTATAATCATGGTCTTGTTTGTTATAATCATATTCGTGGCTGATATAATCATGGTCGTGGTTGTTATAATCATGGTCTGGTTCTTATAATCGTATTCTTGGTTGTTATAATCATGGTCGTGGTTGTTATAATCATGGCCATGGTTGTTATAATCATGGTCGTGGTTGTTATAGTCATAGTCGTGGTTAAGATCAAAGTAGTGGTTGTTATAATCATATTCGTGGTTGTTTTAATCATGGTGGTGGTTGATATAATCTTGGTCGTGGTTGTTATAATCATGGTCGTGAGTGTTATAACCATGGTCGTGGTTGTTATAATCATATTCGTGGTTGTTTTAATCAGGGTGGTGGTTGTTATAATCATAGTCGTTGTTGTTATAATCATATTCGTGGTTGTTATAATCATTGTCTTGGTTAAGATCATAGTCGTGGTTGGTATAATTATAGTTGTGGTTGTTATAATCATGGTCGTGGTTTATATAATCATGGTCTTGGTTGCTAGAATCATGGTCGTGGTTGGTATAATCATGGCCGTGGTTGTTATAATCATGGTCGTGGTTGTTATAGTCATAGTCGTGGTTAAGATCAACATCGTGGTTGTTATAATCACATTCGTGGTTGTTTTAATCATGGTGGTGGTTGTTATAATCATGGTCGTGGTTGTTATAATCATGTTTGTGAGTGTTATAACCATGGTCGTGGTTGTTATAATCATATTCGTGGTTGTTATAATCATGGTCGTGGTTGTTATAATCATGGTCGTGGGTGTTATAATCATGGTCGTGAGTGTTATAACCATGGTGGTGGTTGTTATAATCATATTCGTGGTTGTTATAATCATGGTCGTGGTTTTTATGATCATGGTCGTGGTTGTTATAATCATGGTCGTGGGTGTTATAATCATGGTCGTGTTTGTTATAATAATGGTCGTGGTTGCTATAATCATAGTCGTAGTTGTTATAATCATGGTCGTGGTTGTTATAATCATGGTCGTGGGTGTTATAATCATGGTCGTGGTTGTTATAATCATGGTCGTGGTTATTATAATCATGGTCGTGGTTGTTATAATTATAGTCGTTGTTGTTATTATCATGGTCGTTGTTTTTATATTCATGGTCGTGGTTGTTATAATCATGGTCGTGGTTGTTATAATCATGGTCATGGTTGTTATAATCGTATTCTTGGTTGTTATAATCATGGTCGTGGTTATTATAATCATGGCCGTGGTTGTTATAATCATGGTCGTGGTTGTTATAGTCATTGTCTTGGTTAAGATCATAGTCATGGTTGTTATAATCATAGTTGTGGTTGTTATAATCATGGTTGAGTGTTATAATCATGTTCCTGGTTGTTATAATCATATTCGTGGTTGTTATAATCATAATCGTGGTTGTTATAATCATATTCGTGGTTGTTATAATCATGTTCGTGGTTGTTATAATCATGGTCGTGATTGTTATGATCATAGTCATGGTCGTTATAATCATTGTCATGGTTGTTATAATCATAGTCGTGGTTGTTATAATCATGGTTGAGTGTTATAATCATGGTGGTGGTTGTTATTATCATATTCGTGGTTGTTATAATCATGGTGGTGGTTGTTATAATCATGGTCGTGGTTGTTATATTGATGGACGTGGTTGTTATAATCATAGTCGCTATTGTTATTATCATGGTCGTGGTTATATAATCATGGTCGTGGTTGTCATAATCATGGTCGTGGTTGTTATAATCATGGTCGTGGTTGTTATAATCATGGTCGTGGTTGTTATAATCATAGTCGTGGTTGTTATAATCATAGTCGTGGTTAAGATCATAGTCGTGGTTGTTATAATTATAGTCGTGGTTGTTATAATTATGGTTGGGTGTCATAATAATGGTCGTGGTTGTTATAATCGTATTTGTGGTTGTTATAATCACAGTCGTGGTTGTTATAATCATGGTCGTGAGTGTTATAATCATGGTCGTGGTTGTTATAATC
The DNA here is from genome assembly GCF_018991925.1 of Homarus americanus. Taxonomy (NCBI): domain Eukaryota; kingdom Metazoa; phylum Arthropoda; class Malacostraca; order Decapoda; family Nephropidae; genus Homarus; species Homarus americanus. The sequence goes on from NW_024742747.1 coordinate 7,866, forward strand.
ATATTCGTGGTTGTCATAATCATGGTCGTTGTTTTTATAATCATGGTCGTGGTTGTTATAATTATTGTCGTGGTTGTTATAATCATGGTCGTGGTTGTTATAATCATGGACGTGGTTGTTATAATTATGGTCGTGGTTGTTATAATCATAGTCGTGGTTATGATCATAGTCGTGGTTGTTATAATTATATTCGTGGTTGTTATAATCATGGTCCTAGTTTTTATAATCATGGTCGTGGTTGTTATAATCATTATCGTAGTTGTTATAATTTTGGTCGTGGTTATGATCATAGTCGAGGTTGTTATAATCATAGTCGTGGTTAAGATCATAGTCGTGGTTGTTATAATCATAGTCGTGGGTATTATAATCATGGTTGAGTGTTATATTCATGGTCGTGGTTGTTAAAAGCATATTCGTGGTTGTTATAATCATGGTCGTGGTTGTTATAATCATGGTCGCGGTTGTTATAATCATGGTCCTTGTTGTTATAATCATATTCGTGGTTGTTATAATCATGATCGTGGCATTAATAATCATGGTTGTGGTTGTTTATAATCATTGTCGTGGTTGTTATAATCATGATCTTGGTTGCTATATTCATGGTCGTAGTTGTTATAATCATGTTCGTGGTTGTTATAATCATGGTCGTGGTTGTTATAATCATAGTCATGGTTGTTATAGTCATAGTCGTGGTTGTTATAATCATGGTTTAGTGTTATAATCGTGATGGTGGTTGTTATAATCATATTCGTGGATGTTATAATCATGGTGTTGGTTGTTATAATCATGGTCGTGGTTGTTATATTCATGGTCGTGTTTGTTATAATCATAGTCGTTATTGTTATTATCATGGTTGTGGTTGTTATAATCATGGTCGTGGTTGTTATAATCATGGTCGTGGTTGTTATAATCATGGTCGTGGTTGTTATAATCATGGTCGTGGTTGTTATAATCATAGTCGTGGTTAAGATCATAGTCGTGGTTGTTATAATTATAGTCGTGGTTGTTATAATCATGGTCGTGAGTGTTATAATCATGGTCGTGGTTGTTATAATCATACTCGTGGTTGTCATAATCATGGTCGTTGTTTTTATAATCATGGTCGTGGTTGTTATAATCATGGTCGTGGTTATGATCATAGTCGTGGTTTGTATAATCATAGTCGTGGTTGTTATAATCATGGACGTGGTTTTTATAATCATGGTCGTGGTTGTTATAATTATTGTCGTGGTTGTTATAATCATGGTCGTGGTTGTTATAATCATGGACGTGGTTGTTATAAACATGGTCGTGGTTGTTATAATCATAGTCGTGGTTATGATCATAGTCGTGGTTGTTATAATCATAGGCGTGGTTGTTATAATCATGGTCGTGGTTTTTATAATCATGGTCGTGGTTGTTATAATCATTGTCGTTGTTGTTATAATTATGGTCGTCGTTATGATCATAAACGTGGTTGTTATAATCATAGTCGTGGTTATGATCATAGTCGTGGTTGATATAATTATAGTCGTGGTTGTTATAATCATGGTTGAATGTTATAATCATGGTCGTGGTTGTTAAAAGCATATTCGTGGTTGTTATAATCATGGTCGTGGTTGTTATAATCATGGTCGCGGTTGTTATAATCATGGCCGTGAGTGTTATAATCATGGTCGTGGTTCTTATAATCATAGTCATGGTCGTTATAATCATAGTCAAGGTTGTTATAATCATAGTCGTGGTTGTTATAATCATGGTTGAGTGTTATAATCATGGTCGTGGTTGTTATAATCATATTCGTGGTTGTTATAATCATGGTGGTGGTTGTTATAATCTTGGTCGTGGTTGTTATAATGATGGTCGTGGTTGTTATAATCATAGTCGTTATTGTTATTATCATGGTCGCGGTTTTATAATCATGGTCGTGGTTATTATAATCATGGTCGTGGTTGTTATAATCATGGTCGTGGTTGTTATAATCATAGTCGTGGTTAAGATCATAGTCGTGGTTGTTATAATTATAGTCGTGGTTGTTATAATTATGGTTGATTGTCATAATCATGGTCGTGGTTGTTATAATCATATTTGTGGTTGTTATAATCATAGTCGTGGTTTTTATAATCATGGTCGTGAGTGTTATAATCATGGTCGTAGTTGTTATAATCATACTCGTGGTTGTCATAATCATGGTCGTTGTTTTTATAATCATGGTCGTGGTTGTTATAATTATTGTCGTGGTTGTTATAATCATGGTCGTGGTTGTTATAATCATGGACGTGGTTGTTATAATCATGGTCGTGGTTGTTATAATCATAGTCGTTGTTATGATCATAGTCGTGGTTGTTATAATCATAGGCGTGGTTGTTATAATCATGGTCCTGGTTTTTATAATCATGGTCGTGGTTGTTATAATCATTGTCGTAGTTGTTATAATTATGTTCGTGGTTATGATCATAGTCGAGGTTGTTATAATCATAGTCGTGGTTAAGATCATAGTCGTGGTTGTTATAATCATAGTCGTGGGTGTTATAATCATGGTGGAGTGTTATAATGATGGTCATGGTTGTTAAAAGCATATTCGCGGTTGTTATAATCATGGTCGTGGTTGTTATAATTATTGTCGTGGTTGTTATAATCATGGTCGTGGTTGTTATAATCATGGACGTGGTTGTTATAATCATGGTCGTGGTTGTTATAATCATAGTCGTGGTTATGATCATAGTCGTGGTTGTTATAATCATAGGCGTGGTTGTTATAATCATGGTCCTGGTTTTTATAATCATGGTCGTGGTTGTTATAATCATTGTCGTAGTTGTTATAATTATGGTCGTGGTTATGATCATAGCTGAGGTTGTTATAATCATAGTCGTTGTTAAGATCATAGTCGTGGTTGTTATAATCATAGTCGTGGGTGTTATAATCATGGTGGAGTGTTATAATGATGGTCGTGGATGTTAAAAGCATATTCGCGGTTGTTATAATCATGGTCGTGGTTGTTATAATCATGGTCGCGGTTGTTATAATCATGGTCGTGGTTGTTATAATCATATTCGTGGTTGTTATAATCATGATCGTGGCATTTATAATCATGGTTGTGGTTGTTATAATCATTGTCGTGGTTGTTATAATCATGATCTTGGTTGCTATATTCATGGTCGTGGTTGTTATAATCATGTTCGTGATTGTTATAATCATGGTCGTGGTTGTTATAATCATATTCATGGTCGTTATAATCAAAGTCATGGTTGTTATAATCATATTCGTGGATGTTATAATCATGGGGGTGGTTGTTATAATCCTGGTCGTGGTTGTTATAAACATAGTCGTTATTGTTATTATCATGGTCGTGGTTTTTATAATCATGGTCGTGGTTGTTATAATCATGGTCGTGGTTGTTATAATCATGGTCGTGGTTGTTATAAGCATGGTCGTGGTTGTTATAATCATAGTCGTGGTTAAGATCATAGTCGTGGTTGTTATAATTTTAGTCGTGGTTGTTATAATCATGGTCGTGGTTGTTATAATCATGGTCGTGGTCGTTATAATCATGGTCGTGGTTGTTATAATCATGGTCGTGGTTGTTATAATCATAGTCGTAGTTGTTATAATTATGGTCGTGGTTATGATCATAGCTGAGGTTGTTATAATCATAGTCGTGGTTAAGATCATAGTCGTGGTTGTTATAATCATAGTCGTGGGTGTTATAATCATGGTGGAGTGTTATTATGATGGTCGTGGATGTTAAAAGCATATTCGCGGTTGTTATAATCATGGTCGTGGTTGTTATAATCATGGTCGTGGTTGTTATAATCATGGTCGTGGTTGTTATAATCATATTCGTGGTTGTTATAATCATGATCGTGGCATTTATAATCATGGTTGTGGTTGTTATAATCATTGTCGTGGTTGTTATAATCATGATCTTGGTTGCTATATTCATGGTCGTGGTTGTTATAATCATGTTCGTGGATGTTATAATCATGGGGGTGGTTGTTATAATCCTGGTCGTGGTTGTTATAATCATAGTCGTTATTGTTATTATCATGGTCGTGGTTTTTATAATCATGGTCGTGGTTGTTATAATCATGGTTGTGGTTGTTATAATCATGGTCGTGGTTGTTATAATCATGGTCGTGGTTGTTATAATCATAGTCGTGGTTAAGATCATAGTCGTGGTTGTTATAATTTTAGTCGTGGTTGTTATAATCATGGTCGTGGTTGTTATAATCATGGTCGTGGTTGTTATAATCATGGTCGTGGTTGTGATAATCATGGTCGTGGTTGTTATAATCATAGTCGTGGTTAAGATCATAGTCGTGGTTGTTATAATCATGGTCGTGGTTGTTATAATCATGGTCGTGGTTATGATCATAGTCGTGGTTGTTATAATCATAGGCGTGGTTGTTATAATCATGGACGTGGTTTTTATAATCATGGTCGTGATTGTTATAATTATTGTCGTGGTTGTTATAATCATGGTCGTGGTTGTTATAATCATGGACGTGGTTGTTATAATCATGGTTGTGGTTGTTATAATCATAGTCGTGGTTATGATCATAGTCGTGGTTGTTATAATCATAGGCGTGGTTGTTATAATCATGGTCGTCGTTTTCATAATCATGGTCGTGGTTGTTATAATCATTGTCGTTGTTGTTATAATTATGGTCGTGGTTATGATCATAGACGTGGTTGTTATAATCATAGTCGTGGTTAAGATCATTGTCATGGTTGTTATAATCATAGTCGTGGTTGTTATAATCATGGTTGAGTGTTATAATCATGGCCGTGGTTGTTATAATCTTGTTCGTGGTTGTTATAATCATGATCGTGGTTGTTATAATCATTGTCGAGGTTGTTATAATCATGGTCGTGGTTGTTATATTCATAGTCGTTGTTATGATGATGGTCGTGGTTGTTATAATCATAGTCGTTTGTTGTTATAATCACGGTCGTGAGAGTTATAATCATGGTCTTGGTTGTTATAATCATATTCGTGGTTGTTATAATCATGGTCGTGGCTTTTATAATCATGGTCGTGGTTGTTATAACCATGGTCGTGGTAGTTATAATCATAGTCGTGGTTATGATCATGGTCTTGGTTGTTATAATCATAGTCGTGGTTGTTGTAATCATTGTCGTGGTTGTTATAATCATGGTCGTGGGTGTTATAATCATAGTCGTGGTTGTTATAATCATGGTTAAGTGTTATAATCATGGTCGTGGTTGTTATAATCATGGTCGTGGTTGTTATAATCATAGTCGTGGTTATGATCATAGTCGTGGTTGTTATAATCATTGTCGTGGTTGTTATAATTGTATTCTTGGTTGTTATAATCATCGTCGTGGTTGTTATAATCATGGTCGCGGTTGTTATAATCATGGTCGTGGTTGTTATAATCATAGTCGTTGTTGTTATAATCATGGTCGTGGTTTTTATAATCATGGTCGTGGTTGTTAGAATCATGGTCGTGGTTGTTAAAATCGTGGCCGTGGTTGTCATAATCATGGTCGTGGTTGTTATAGTCATAGTCGTGGTTAAGATCAAAGTCGTGGTTGGTATAATCATATTCGTGGTTGTTATAATCATGGTGCTGGTTGTTATAATCATGGTCGTTGTTGTTATAATCATTGTCGTGGCTGTTATAATCATAGTCGTTGTTGTTATAATCATATTCGTGGTTGTTATAATCATAGTCGTGGTTGTTATAATCATGGTCGTGAGTGTTATAACCATGGTCGTGGTTGTTATAATCATATTCGTGGTTGTTACAATCATGGTCGTGGTTTTTATAATCATGTTGGTGGTTGTTATAATCATTGTCGTTGTTGTTATAATCATGGTCGTGGTTGCTATAATCATAGTCGTGGTTGTTATAATCATGGTCGTGGTTGCTATATTCATGGTCTTGGGTGTTATAATCATGGTCGTGGTTGTTATAATCATGGTCGTGGTTATTATAATCATGGTCGTGGTTGTTATATTCATAGTCGTTGTTATGATCATGGTCGTGGTTGATATAATCATAGTCGTGGTTGTTATAATCATGTTCGTGAGTGTTATAATCATGGTCGTGGTTGTAATAATCATATTCGTGGTTGTTATAATCATGGTCGTTCCTTTTATTATCATGGTCGTGGTTTTTATAACCATAATCGTGGTTGTTATAATCATAGTCCTGGTTATGATTATGGTCATGGTTGTTATAATCATAGTCATGGTTGTTGTAATCATTGTTGTGGTTGTTATAATCATGGTCGTGGTTGTTATAATCATCGTCGTGGTTGTTATAATCATGGTTAAGTGTTAGAAACATGGTCGTGGTTGTTATAATCATGGTCGTGGTTGTTATAATCATAGTCGTTGTTATGATCATGGTCGTGGATGTTATAATCATAGTCGTGGTTGTTATAATCATGGTCGTGAGTGTTATAATCATGGTCGTGGTTGTTATAATCATATTCGTGGTTGTTATAATCATGGTCGTGGTCGTTATAATCATGGTCGTGGTTGTTATAATCATGGTCGTGGTTGTTAAAACCATGGTCGTGGTTGTTATAATCATAGTCGTGGTTTTGATCATAGTCGTGGTTGATATAATCACAGACCTGGTTGTTATAATCATGTTCGTGAGTTTTATTATCTTGGTCGTGGTTGTTATAATCATATTCGTGGTTGTTATGATTATTGTCGTGGTTGTTATAATCATAGTCGTGGTTATTATAATCATGGTCGTGGTTGTTATAATCATAGTCGTGGTTGTTATAATCATGGTTGAGTGTTATAACTATGGTCGTGGTTGTTATAATCATTGTCGTGGTTGTTATAATCATGGTCGTGGTTGTTATAATCATAGTCGTGGTTAAGATCATAGTCGTGGTTGTTTTAATTATAGTCGTGGTTGTTATAATAATGGTTGAGTGTCATAATCATGTTCGTGGTTGTTATAATCATATTCGTGGTTGTTATAATCATAGTCGTGGTTGTTATAATCCTGGTCGTGAGTGTTATAATCATGGTCGTGGTTGATATAATCATATTCGTGGTTGTTATAATCATGGTCGTGGTTTTTATAATCATGGTCGTGGTTGTTATAAAAATTGTCGTGGTTGTTATAATCATGGTCGTAGTTGTTATAATCATGGACGTGGTTGTTATAATCATGGTCGTGGTTATTATAATCATAGTCGTGGTTATGATCATAGTCGTGGTTGTTATAATCATAGGCGTGGTTGTTATAATCATGGTCGTGGTTTTTATAATCATGGTCGTTGTTGTTATAATCATTGTCGTGGTTGTTATAATTATGGTCGTGGTTATGATCATAGATCATAGTCGTGGTTGTTATAATCATAGTCGTGGTTGTTATAATCATGGTTGAGTGTTATAATCATGGTCGTGTTGTTAAAAGCATATTCGTGGTTGTTATAATCATGGTCGTGGTTGTTATAATCATGGTCACGGTTGTTATAATCATGGTCGTGGTTGTTATAATCATGGTCGTAGGTTGAGTGTTATAATCATGGTCGTGGTTGGTATAATCATATTCGTGGTTGTTATAATCCTTAGTCGTGGATGTTATAATCATAGTCGTAGTTGTATAATCATGGTCGTGATTTATTTATAATCTCATAGTCGTGGTTATTTATAATCATGGTTGGGTGTTATAACTATGGTCGTAGTTGTTATAATCATTGTCGTGGTTGTTATAATCATGGTCGTGGTTGTTATAATCATAGTCGTGGTTAAGATCATAGTCGTGGTTGTTTTAATTATAGTCGTGGTCGTTATAATTATGGTTGAGTGTCATAATCAAGTTCGTGGTTGTTATAATCATATTCGTGGTTGTTATAATCATAGTCGTGGTTATTATAATCATGGTCGTGAGTGTTATAATCATGGTCGTGGTTGATATAATCATATTCGTGGTTGTTATAATCATGGTCGTGGTTTTTATAATCATGGTCGTGGTTGTTATAAAAATTGTCGTGGTTGTTATAATCATGGTCGTGGTTGTTATAATCATGGACGTGGTTGTTATAATCATGGTCGTGGTTATTATAATCATAGTCGTGGTTATGATCATAGTCGTGGTTGTTATAATCATAGGCGTGGTTGTTATAATCATGGTCGTGGTTTTTATATCATGGTCGTTGTTGTTATAATCATTGTGTCATTAGTTTATTTATAATTATGGTCGTGGTTATGATCCTTAGTCGTGGATTTATTATAATCACAGTCGTGGTTAGGAATCACTTAGTCGTGGTTGTTATAATCCTTAGTCGTGGTTGTTATAATCATGGTTGAGTGTTATAATCATGGTCGTGGTTGTTAAAAGCATATTCGTGGTTGTTATAATCATGGTCGTGGTTGTTATAATCATGGTCACGGGTGTTATAATCATGGTCGTGGTTGTTATAATCATGGTCGTGAGTGTTATAATCATGGTCGTGGTTGTTATAATCATATTCGTGGTTGTTATAATCATGGTCGTGGATGTTATAATCATGGTCGTGGTTGTTATAATCATGGTCGTGAGTGTTATAATCATGGTCGTGGTTGTTATAATCATATTCGTGGTTGATATAATCATGGTCTAGGTTGTTATAATCATGGTTGTGGTTGTTATAATCATGGTTGTGGATTGTTATAATTATGGTCGTGGTTGTTATAATCATAGTCGTGGTTATGATCATAGTCGTGGTTGATATAATCAGAGACTTGGTTGTTATAATCATGGTCGTGAGTGTTATAATCATGGTCGTGGTCGTTATAATCATGGTCGTGGTTGTTATAATCATGGTCGTAGTTGTTAAAACCATGGTCGTGGTTGTTATAATCATAGTCGTGGTTTTGATCATAGTCGTGGTTGATATAATCACAGACCTGGTTGTTATAATCATGTTCGTGAGTTTTATTATCTTGGTCGTGGTTGTTATAATCATATTCGTGGTTGTTATGATTATTGTCGTGGTTGTTATAATCATAGTCGTGGTTATTATAATCATGGTCGTGGTTGTTATAATCATAGTCGTGGTTGTTATAATCATGGTTGAGTGTTATAACCATGGTCGTGGTTGTTATAATCATTGTCGTGGTTGTTATAATCATGGTCGTGGTTGTTATAATCATAGTCGTGGTTAAGATCATAGTCGTGGTTGTTTTAATTATAGTCGTGGTTGTTATAATAATGGTTGAGTGTCATAATCATGTTCGTGGTTGTTATAATCATATTCGTGGTTGTTATAATCATAGTCGTGGTTGTTATAATCCTGGTCGTGAGTGTTATAATCATGGTCGTGGTTGATATAATCATATTCGTGGTTGTTATAATCATGGTCGTGGTTTTTATAATCATGGTCGTGGTTGTTATAAAAATTGTCGTGGTTGTTATAATCATGGTTGTAGTTGTTATAATCATGGACGTGGTTGTTATAATCATGGTCGTGGTTATTATAATCATAGTCGTGGTTATGATCATAGTCGTGGTTGTTATAATCATAGGCGTGGTTGTTATAATCATGGTCGTGGTTTTTATAATCATGGTCGTTGTTGTTATAATCATTGTCGTGGTTGTTATAATTATGGTCGTGGTTATGATCATAGTCGTGGTTGTTATAATCACAGTCGTGGTTAAGATCATAGTCGTGGTTGTTATAATCATAGTCGTGGTTGTTATAATCATGGTTGAGTGTTATAATCATGGTCGTGGTTGTTAAAAGCATATTCGTGGTTGTTATAATCATGGTCGTGGTTGTTATAATCATGGTCAAGGTTGTTATAATCATGGCTGTGGTTGTTATCATCATAGTTGTTGTTATGATCATGGTCGTGGTTGTTATAATCATAATCGTGGTTGTTATAATCATGGTCGTGAGTGTTATAATCATGGTCGTGGATGTTATAATCATATTCGTGGTTGTTATAATCATGGTCGTGGTTGTTATAATCATGGTCGTGGTTGTTATAATTATGGACGTGGTTGTTATAACCATGGTCGTGGTTTGTTTTATAATCATGGTTGTGGTTGTTATAATTATAGTGGAAGTAGTTTGCTTCTCATCATAGTATGGTTATGATCCATGATGCGTCAGTTGATATAATCAGAGACTTGGTTATTTATAATCATGATGCATTGAGTGTTATAATCTTAGTGCGTAGTTGTTATAATCATGTTTGTGGTTTTATGATTATGGTCGTGGTTGTTATAATCATGGTCGTGGTTATGATCATGATCGTGGTTATTTATAATCATAGTGCGTGGTTATGATCATGATCGTAGTTATTTATAATCATGGTCGTGGGTGTTATAATCATGGTCGTGGTTATTTATAATCGTCGTCTTGGTTGTTTAATCATAGTGCATTAGTGGTTATAATCATGGTCGTGTAGTTATGATCGTGATCGTAGTTGTTATAATCGCCAATTGATGGTTATGATCATGATCGTAGTTATTATAATCATGAATTAAATTGGGTGTTATAATCATGGTCGTGGTTGTTATAATCATTGTCGTGGTTATGATCATGGTCGTGGATGTTATAATTATTGTCGTGGTTGTTATAATCATGGTGGTAAGTTCGGTATAATCTATAGTCTCATGGTTATGATAATAGTCATGGTTGTTATAATCGCCAAATTGTGGTTGTTATAATCGTAATTCGTGGTTTCTAATCTGGTCGTGGTTGTTATAATCATTTGTCGTGGTTGTTATAGTTATGGTCTCGTGGTTACTTGATTATAGTAAATTAGTTTATTTATAATCATAGTAGTGGTTAAGATCATAATTAAGTGGTTTGTTATAATCATAGTCGTGGTTGTTATAATCATGGTTGAGTGTTATAATCATGGTCGTGGTTGTTATAATCTTATTCGTGGTTGTTATAATCATGGTCGTGGTTGTTATAATCATTGTCGTGGTTGTTATAATCATGGTCGTGGTTGTTATAATCATAGTCGTGGTTATGATAATAGTCATGGTTGTTATAATCATAGGTGTGGTTGTTATAATCATGGTCGTGGTTTATATAATCATGGTCGTGGTTGTTATAATCATTGTCGTGGTTGTTATGGTCGTGGTTATGATTATAGTCGTGGTTGTTATAATCATAGTAGTGGTTAAGATCATAGTCGTGGTTGTTATAATCATAGTCGTGGTTGTTATAATCATGGTTGAATGTTATAATCATGGTCGTGGTTGTTATAATCATGGTCGTGGCTGTTATAATCATGGTAGTGGTTGTTATAATCATGGCCGTGGTTGTTATAATCATGGTCGTGGTTGTTATAATCATGGTAGTGGTTGTTATAATCATAGTCGTGGTTGTCATAATCATGTTCGTGGTTGTTTAATTATGGTCGTGGTTGTTATAATCACGGTCATGGGTGTTATAATCATGGTCGTGGTTTATATAATCATACTCGTGGTTGTTATAATCATGGTCGTGGTTAGTATAATCTATAGTCGTGGTTAAAGAACATGGTCGGGTTGTTATAATCGATTCGTGGTTGTTATAACTATGCTTGAGTGTTATAATCATGGTCGGTTGTTAAAAGCATATTCGTGTTGTTATATAACTGGCGGTCGTGGTTGTTATAATCATGGTCGTGGTTGTTATAATCATAGTCGTGGTTTTGATCATAGTTATGGTTGTTATAATCATTGTCGTGGTTGTTATAATTATGGTCGTGGTTATTATTATAGTCGTCGTTGTTATAATCATAGCCGTGGTTAAGATCATAGTCATGGTTGTTATATTCATGGTTGAGTGTTATAATCATGGTCGTGGTTGTTATAATCTTATTCGTGGTTGTTATAATCATGTTCGTGGTTCCTATAATCATGGTCGCGGTTGTTATAATCATGGTCGCAGATGTTATAATCATGGTCGTGGTTGTTATAATCATAATCGTTGTTATGATCATGGTCGTGGTTGATATAATCATAGTCGTGGTTGTTATAATCATGGTCGTGAGTGTTATAATCATAGCCGTGGTTGTTATAATCATATTCGTGGTTGTTATAATCATGGTCGTGGCTTTTATAATCATGGTCTTGGTTGTTATAACCATGGTCGTGGTTGTTATAATCATGGTCGTGGTTGTTATAATCATAGTCGTGGGTGTTATAATCATGGTTGAGTGTTATAATCATGGTCGTGGTTGTTATAATCATTGTCGTGGTTGTTATAACTGGCGGTCGTGGTTGTTATAATCATGGTCGGTTGCGGCAACTATGGTCGTGGTCGTTATAATCATGGTCGTGGTTGTTATAATTCCGCGTCGTAAGGCGATCATAGTCATGGTTAGCTATAAGCATAGGCGTGGTTGTTATAACCATTGGGTCGTGGTTTTATAATCATGGTCGTGGTTATCGTCGGGTTGTTATAATTATGGTCGTGGCGATTATAGTCGTGGTTGTTATAATCATAGTCGTGGTTAAGATCATAGTCGTGGTTGTTATAATCATGGTTGAGTGTTATAATCACGGTCGTGGTTGTTATAATCGTATTCGTGGTTGTTATAATCATGTTCGTGGTTGCTATAATCATGGTCGCGGTTGTTATAATCATAGTCGTTGTTATGATCATGGTCGTGGTTGTTATAATCATAGTTGTGGTTGTTATAATCATGGTCGTGAGTGTTATAATCATGGTCGTGGTTGTTATAATCATATTCGTGGTTGTTATAATCATGGTCGTGGCTTTTATAATTATGGTCGTGGTTGTTAAAACCATGGTCGTGGTTGTTATAATCATAGTCGTGGATATGAGCATGGTCGTGGTTGTTATAATCATAGTCGTGGTTGTTGTAATCATTGTCGTGGTTGTTATAATCAATAGATCGGTTGTTATAATCATAGTCGTGGTTATAATCGCTGGTCGTGAGTGTTATAATCATGGTCGTGGTTGTTATAATCATATTCGTGGTTGTTACAATCATGGTCGTGGTTGTTATAATCATGGTCGTGGTTGTTTTAATCATGGTCGTGGTTGTTATAACCATGGTCGTGGTTGTTATAAATTTGCTAGTCGCGTTATGATCATATAGTCGTAAGCGATATAAATCACAAGACCCGGCGTTATAATTATGGTCGAAATATAATCTTGCTGTGGTTGTTATAATCATATTCGTGGTTGCTATGATTATTGTCGTGGTTATTATAATGATATTCGTGGTTGTTATAATCATGGTTGTGGTTGTTATAATCATGGTCGTGGTTGTTATAATCGTCGACTTGGTTGTTAAAATCATAGTCGTGGTTGTTATAATCATGGTCGTGAGTGTTATAATCATGGTCGTGGTTGTTATAATCATGGTCGTGGTTGTTATAACCATGGTCGTGGTTGTTATAATCATAGTCGTGGTTATGATCATAGTCGTGGTTGATATAATCACAGACCTGGTTGTTATAATTATGGTCGTGAGTGTTATAATCTTGGTTGTGGTTGTTATAATCATATTCGTGGTTGCTATGATTATTGTCGTGGTTATTATAATGATATTCGTGGTTGTTATAATCATGGTTGTGGTTGTTATAATCATGGTCGTGGTTGTTATAATCGTCGACTTGGTTGTTAAAATCATAGTCGTGGTTGTTATAACCATGGTCGTGGTCGTTATAATCATAGTCGTGGTTATGATCATGGTCGTGGTTGTTATAATTATAGTCGTGGTTGTTGTAATCTTTGTCGTGGTTGTTATAATCATGGTCGTGGTTGTTATAATCATAGTCGTGGTTGTTATAATCATGGTTGAGTGTTATAATCATGGTCGTGGTTGTTTTAATCATTGTCGTGGTTGTTATAATCATGGTCGTGGTTGTTATAATCATGGTCGTGGTTGTTATAATCATGGTCGTGGTTGTTATAATCATGGTCGTGGTTGTTATAATCATAGTCGTGGTTATGATCATAGTCATGGTTGTTGCGCATAGACGTGGCTTATAATCAGGTTTTTATAATCATGGTCGGTTGTTATAATCACGGTCGTGGTTGTTATAATTATGGTCGTGGTTGCGATTATAGTCGTGGTTTATAATCATAGTCGTGGTTAAGATCATAGTCGTGGTTGTTATAATCATGGTTGAGTGTTATAATCATGGTCGTGGTTGTTATAATCGTATTTGTGGTTGTTATAATCATGTTCGTGGTTGCTATAATCATGGTCGCGGTTGTTATAACAATAGTCGTTGATATGATCATGGTCGTGGTTGTTATAATCATAGTTGTGGTTGTTATAATCATGGTCGTGAGTGTTATAATAATGCTCGTGGTTGTTATAATCATATTCGTGGTTGATATAATCATGGTCGTGGCTTTTATAATTATGGTCGTGGTTGTTATAACCATGGTCGTGGTTGTTATAATCATAGTCGTGGTTATGAGCATGGTCGTGGTTGTTATAATCATAGTCGTGGTTGTTGTATTCATTGTCGGGGTTGTTATAATCATGATCATGGTTGTTATAATCATAGTCGTGGTTGTTATAATCATGGTCGTGAGTGTTATAATCATGGTCGTGGGTGTTATAATCATATTCGTGGTTGTTATAATCATGGTCTTGGTTGTTATAATCATGGTCGTGGTTGTTATAATCATGGTCGTGGTTGTTATAACCATGGTCGTGGTTGTTATAATCATAGTCGTGGTTATGATCATAGTCGTGGTTGATATAATCACAGACCTGGTTGTTATAATCATGGTCGTGAGTGTTATAATCTTGGTCGTGGTTGTTATAATCATATTCGTGGTTGTTATGATTATGGTCGTGGTTGTTATAATGATATTCGTGGTTGTTATAATCATGGTTGTGGTTGTTATAATCATGGTCGTGGTTGTTATAATCGTCGACTTGGTTGTTAAAATCATAGTCGTGGTTGTTATGATCATGGTCGTTGTTATGATCATGATCGTAGTTGTTATAATCATAGTGGTGGTTGTTATATTCATGGTCGTGGATGTTATAATCATGGTCGTGGTTGTTATAATCATATTCGTGGTTGTTATAATCATGGTCGTGGATGTTATAATCATGGTCGTGGTTGTTATAATCATGGTCGTGAGTGTTATAATCATGGTCGTGGTTGTTATAATCATATTCGTGGTTGTTATAATCATGGTCTAGATTGTAATAATCATGGTCGTGGTTGTTATAATCATGGTCGTGGATTGTTATAACCATGGTCGTGGTTGTTATAATCATAGTCGTGGTTATGATCATAGTCGTGGTTGATATAATCACAGACTTGGTTGTTATAATCATGGTCGTGAGTGTTATAATCTTGGTCGTGGTTGTTATTTTCATATTCGTGGTTGTTATGATTATGGTTGTGGTTGTTATAATCATGGTCGTGGTTATGATCATGATCGTAGTTGTTATAATCATGGTCGTGGTTATGATCATGATCGTAGTTGTTATAATCATGGTCGTGGGTGTTATAATCATGGTCGTGGTTGTTATAATCGTCGTCTTGGTTGTTACAATCATAGTCGTGGTTGTTGTAATCATGGTCGTGGTTATGATCATGATCGTAGTTGTTATAATCATGGTCGTGGTTAGGATCATGATCGTAGTTGTTATAATCATGGTCGTGGGTATTATAATCATGGTCGTGGTTGTTATAATCATAGTCGTGGTTGTTATAATCATGGTTGAGTGTTTTATTCATGGTCGTGGTTTATATAATCATGGTCGTGGTTGTTATAATCTTATTCGTGGTTGTTATAATCATGTTCGTGGTTCCTATAATCATGGTCGCGGTTGCTATAATCATTGTCGTGGTTGTTATAATCATGGTCGTGGTTGTTATAATCATATTCGTGGTTATGATCATAGTCATGGTTGTTATAATCATAGGTGTGGTTGTTATAATCATGGTCGTGGTTTATATAATCATGGTCGTGGTTGTTATAATCATTGTCGTGGTTGTTATAGTTATGGTCGTGGTTATGATTATAGTCGTGGTTGTTATAATCATAGTAGTGGTTAAGATCATAGTCTTGGTTGTTATAATCATAGTCGTGGTTGTTTTAATCATGGTTGAGTGTTATAATCATGGTCGTGGTTGTTATAATCTTATTCGTGGTTGTTATAATCATGGTCGTGGTTGCTATAATCATGGTCGTGGTTGCTATAATCATGGTCGTGAGTGTTATAATCATGGTCGTGGTTGTTATAATCGTCGTCTTGGTTGTTACAATCATAGTCGTGGTTGTTATAATCATTGTCGTGGTTATGATCATGGTCGTGGATGTTATAATCATAGTCGTGGTTGTTGTAATCATTGTGGTGGTTGTTATAATCATGGTCGTGGTTATTAGAATCATAGTCGCGGTTGTTAAAATCATGGTTGAGTGTTATAATCATGGTTGTGGTTGTTATAATCATTGTCGTGGTTGTTATAATCATGGTCGTGGTTGTTATAATCATGGTCGGGGTTGTTATAATCATGGTCGTGGATGTTATAATCATGGTCGTGGTTGTTATAATCATGGTCGTGGTTGTTATAATCATAGTCGTGGTTAAGATCATAGTCGTGGTAGTTATAATCATAGTCGTGGTTGTTATAATCATGGTTGAGTGCTATAATCATGGGCGTAGTTGTTATAATCATTGTCGTGGTTGTTATAATCATGATCGTGGTTGTTATATTCATGGAAGTGGTTGTTATAATCATGGTCGTGGTTGTTATAATCATAGTCGTGGTTATGATCATAGTCATGGTTGTTATTATCATCGACGTGGTTGTTATAATCATTGTCGTGGCTTTTATAATCATGGTCGTGGTTGTTATAATCATTGTCGTGGTTGTTATAATTATGGTCGTGGTTATTATTATAGTCGTCGTTGTTATAATCATACTCGTGGTTAAGATCATAGTCATGGTTGTTATAATCATGGTTGAGTGTTATAATCATGGTCGTGGTTGTTATAATCTTATTCGTGGTTGTTATAATCATGTTCGTGGTTGCTATAATCATGGTCGCGGTTGTTATAATCATGGTCGCAGTTGTTATAATCATGGTCGTGGTTGTTATAATCATAGTCGTTGTTATTATCATGGTCGTGGTTGTTATAATCATAGTCGTGGTTGTTATAATCATGGTCGTGAGTGTTATAATCATAGCCGTGGTTGTTATAATCATATTCGTGGTTGTTATAATTATGGACGTGGCTTTTATAATCATGGTCTTGGTTGTTATAACCATGGTCGTGGTTGTTATAATCATAGTCGTGGTTATGATCATGGTCGTGGTTGTTGGTAATCATAAATGGGTTAAGCTGTACCTGCCGTGGTTGTTATAATTATTGTCGTGGTTGTTATAATCATAGTCGCGGTTGTTATAATCATGGTCGTGGTTGTTATAATCATAGTCATGATTGTTATAATTATAGTCGTGGTTGTTATAATCATGGTCGTGGTTGTGATATTCATTGTCGTGCTTGTTATAATCATAGTCGTGGTTGTTATAATTATGGTCGTGGTTGTTATAATCATGGTCGTTATTGTTATAATCATAGTCGTGGTTATGATCATAGTCGTGATTGTTATAATCATAGGCGTGGTTGTTGGCAATCACGTCGGCTTTATAATCATGGTCGTGGTTGTTGGTAATCATTGTCGTGGTTGTTATTATAATCATGGTCGTGGTATGTTATAATCGTCTAATCATGGTTAAGTGATCATATTCGTGGCTGTTATAATCATGGTTGAGTGTTATAATCATCGTGGTTGTTATAATCATGGTCGTGGTTGTTATAACCATGGTCGTGGTTGTTATAATCATAGTCGTGGTTATGATCATAGTCGTGGTTGATATAATCACAGACCTGGTTGTTATAATCATGGTCGTGAGTTATATAATCTTGGTCGTGGTTGTTATAATCATATTCGTGGTTGTTATGATTATGGTCGTGGTTGTTATAATGATATTCGTGGTTGTTATAATCATGGTTGTGGTTGTTATAATCATGGTCGTGGTTGTTATAATCGTCGACTTGGTTGTTAAAATCATAGTCGTGGTTGTTATAATCATGGTCGTTGTTATGATCATGATCGTAGTTGTTATAATCATAGTCGTGGTTGTTATATTCATGGTCGTGGTTGTTATAATCATTGTCGTGGTTGTTATAATCATGGTTGAGTGTTATAATCATGGTCGTGGTTGTTATAATCATTGTCGTGGTTGTTATAATCATGGTCGTGGTTGTTATAATCATGGACGTGGTTGTAATAATCATGGTCGTGGTTGTTATAATCATAGTCGTAGTTATGATCATAGTCATGGTTGTTATAATCATAGGCGTGGTTGTTATAATCATGGTCGTGGTTTTTATAATCATGGTCGTGGTTGTTATAATCATTGTCGTGGTTGTTATAATTATGGTCGTGGTTATGATTATAGTCGTGGTTGTTATAATCATATTCGTGGTTAAGATCATTGATCATAGTCGTGGATGTTATAATCTTAGGCGTGGTTGTTATAATCATTGTCGTGGTTTTTATAATTATGGTCGTGGTTAAGACCATAGTCGTGGTTGTTATAATCATAGTCGTGGTTGTTAAAATCATGGTCGTGGTTGTTATAATCATGGTCGCGGTTGTTATAATCTTGGTCGTGGTTATGATCATTGATCATAGTCGTGGATGTTATAATCTTAGGCGTGGTTATTATAATCATTGTCGTGGTTTTTATAATTATGGTCGTGGTTAAGACCATAGTCGTGGTTGTTATAATCATAGTCGTGGTTGTTAAAATCATGGTCGTGGTTGTTATAATCATGGCCGCGGTTGTTATAATCTTGGTCGTGGTTGTTATAATCATACATGGTCGTGGGTGTTTTAATCATGGTCGTTGTTATAATCATAATTAGAGTGGTTGTTATAATCATGAGGTAGAGTAGTTGTTTATAATCATAATTAGGTGGCTTTTTATAATCTGGTGCTTAGTTTATTTATAACCATGGTCATGGTTGTCATAATCATAGTGAGTGGTTATGATCATGGTAGGTAGTTGTTATAATCAAAATTAAATTGGTTATTTGTATCATTGTCGTGGTTGTTATAATCATGGTCGTGGTTGTTATAATCATAATTAAGTAGTTTGTTATAATCATGGTTGGAATGTTATAATCGTAATTAGGTAATTTGTTATAATCATAGTCGTGGTTATGAACGTTCTTGGATTTGTTATAATCATAATTAAGTGGATGTTGTAATCATTATTTGTGGTTGTTATAATCATGGTCATTAGTTTGTTATATTCATAGTCGTGGTTGTTATGATGATGGTTAAGTGTTATAATCATGGTCGTGGTTGTTATAATCATGAAGATTAAGTAGTTGTTATATAATCATAATTAAAATTGGTTATGATCATAGTGTTGGCTGTTATAATCATTGTCGTGGTTGTTATAATCATGAGATTAAGTAGTTTGTTATAATCGTAATTGCGTGGTTGTTATAATCATAGTCGTTGTTATAATCATGGTCATGGTTTTATAATAATGAATTAGGTGGAAGAAATAGAATCATGGTCGTGATTTATTTATAATCATGGCGTGGTTGTCATAATCATGTTAATTGGTTATTTATAGTCATAGTGGGTGGTTAAGATCAAAGTCGTGGTTGTTATAATCATATTCGTGGTTGTTATAATCATGGTGGGTGGATTTGTTATAATCATGAGGTAAGAGTGGTTGTTAAAATCGTAATTAAAATTGGCTTCTGTTGTTATAATCATAGTTGTTGTTATAATCATATTAAATTGGTTGTTATATTCATAGTCGTGGTTGTTATAATCATGGTCGTGAGTGTTATAACTATGGTCGTGAAGTTTGTTATAATCATATTCGTGGTTGTTATAATCCTTGGTCGTGGTTTTATAATCATGGTCGTGGTTGTTATAATCATTTTTCGTTCTTGTTATAATCATGGTCGTGGTTTCTATAATCATAGTCGTGGTTGTTATAATCATGGTCGTGGTTGTTATAATCATGGTCGTGGGTATTTATAATCATGGTCGTGGTTGTTATAATCATGGTCGTGGTTATTTATAATCATGGTGAAATTAGTTTGTTATATTCATAGTGGATTTGTTGTTATGATCATGAGGTCATTAGTTTGTTTATAATCATAGTCGTGGTTGTTATAATCATGGTCGTGAGTGTTATAATCATGGTCATTAGTTTGTTATAATCATATTCGTGGTTGTTATATTCTTGGTCGTGGCTTTTATTATCATGGTCGTGGTTTTATAACCATAGTCGTGATTTGTTATAATCATAGTCCTGGTTATGATCATGGTCATGGTTGATATAATCATAGTCATAGTTGTTGTAATCATTGTAAAATTAGTTTGTTATAATCATGGTCGTGGATTTGTTATAATCATCGTAGGTAGTTTATTTATAATCATGGTTAAGTGTTATAATCATGGTCGTGGTTGTTATAATCATAGTTGTGGTTGTTATAATCATGGTCGTGGTTGTTATAATCATGGTCGTGGTTGTTATAATCATGTTCGTGGTTGTTATTATAATAGTCGTGGTTGTTATAATCATGGTCGTGGTTGTTATAATCATGGTTGTGGTTGTTATAATCATGGTCGTAGTTGGTATAATCATGGTCGTGGTTGTTATAATAATAGTCGTGGTTGTTATAATCTTGGTCGTGGTTGTTATAATCATGGTTGTGGTTGTTATAATCATGGTTGTGGTTGCTATAACCATAGTCGTGGTTGTTGTAAATATTGTCGTGGTTGTTATAATCATAGTCTTGGTTATGATCATAGTCGTGGTTGCTATAATCATAGTCGTGGTTGTTATAATCATGGTCAGGTTGCTTAATCATATCATGGTTTGGCAGAATTCAGTCGTGGTTGTTATAATCATAGGCGTGGTTGTTATAATCATTGTCGTGGTTGTTATAATTATGGTCGTGGTTAAGATCATAGTCGTGGTTGCTATAATCATAGTCGTGGTTGTTATAATCATGGTTGAGTGTTATAATCATGGTCGTGGTTGTTATAATCATGATTGCGGTTGTTATAAGCTTGGTCGTGGTTGTTATAATCATAGTCGTTGTTATGATCATGGTCGTGGATGTTATAATCATAGTCTTGGATGTTATAATCATGGTCGTGAGTGTTATAATCATGGTCGTGGTTGTTATAATCATATTCGTGTTTGTTATAATCATGGTCGTGGTCGTTATAATCATGGTCGTGGTTGTTATAATCATGGTCGTGGTTGTTATAACCATGGTCGTGGTTGTTATAATCATAGTCGTGGTTTTGATCATAGTCGTGGTTGATATAATCACAGACCTGGTTGTTATAATCATGTTCGTGAATTTTATTATCTTGGACGTGGTTGTTATAATCATATTCGTGGTTGTTATGATTATTGTCGTGGTTGTTATAATCATATTCGTGGTTGTTATAATCATGGTTGTGGTTGTTATAATCATGGTCGTGGTTGTTATAATCGTCGTCATGGTTGTTACAATCATAGTCGTGGTTGTTATAATCATGGTCGTGGTTATGATCATGATCGTAGTTGTTATAATCATGGTCGTGGGTGTTATAATCATGGTCGTGGGTGTTATAATCATGGTCGTGGTTGTTATAATCATAGTCGTGGTTTTTATAATCATGGTCGTGGTTGTTATAATCATAGTCGTGGTTGTTATAATCATGGTTGAGTGTTATAACCATGGCCGTGGTTGTTATAATCATTGTCGTGGTTGTTATAATCATGGTCGTGGTTGTTATAATCATAGTCGTGGTTAAGATCATAGTCGTGGTTGTTTTAATTATAGTCGTGGTTGTTATAATTATGGTTGAGTGTCATAATCATGTTCGTGGTTGTTATAATCATATTCGTGGTTGTTATAATCATAGTCGTGGTTGTTATAATCATGGTCGTGAGTGTTATAATCATGGTCGTGGTTGATATAATCATATTCGTGGTTGTTATAATCATGGTCGTGGTTTTTATAAACATGGTCGTGGTTGTTATAAAAATTGTCGTGGTTGTTATAATTATGGTCGTGGTTGTTATAATCATGGACGTGGTTGTTATAATCATGGTCGTGGTTATTATAATCTTAGTCGTGGTTATGATCATAGTCGTGGTTGTTATAATCATAGGCGTGGTTGTTATAATTATGGTCGTGGTTTTTATAATCATAGTCGTTGTTGATATAATCATTGTCGTGGTTGTTATAATTATGGTCGTGGTTATGATCATAGTTGTGGTTGTTATAATCATAGTCGTGGTTAAGACTTCAGTCGTGGTTGTTATAATCATGGTCATGTTTGTTATAATAATGGTTAAGTGTTATAATCATGGTCGTGGTTGTTATAATCATGGTCGTGGTTGGTATAATCATAGTCGTGGTTAAGACCATGGTCGTGGTTGTTATAATCGTAGTCGTGGTTGTTATAATCATGTTTGAGTGTTATAATCATGGTCGTGGTTGTTAAAAGCATATTCGTGGTTGTTATAATCATGGACGTCGTTGTTATAATCATGGTCGCGGTTGTTATAATGTTGGTCGTGGTTGTTATAATCATAGTCATTGTTATGATCATGGTCGTGGTTGTTATAATCATGGTCGTGGTTGTTAAATTCATGGACGTGCTTGTTATATTCATGGTCGTGCTTGTTGTAATCATAGTCAGTGTTGTTATAATCATGGTCGTGATTGTTATAATCATAGTCGTCGTTGTTATAATCATCGTCTTGGTTGTTATAATCATAGTCGTGTTTGTTGTAATCATGGTCTTAGTTGTTATAATCATGGTCGTGGTTGTTATAATCATAGTCGTGGTTGATATAATCATGGTCGTGGTTGTTATAATCATGGCTTGCTGCGATCAAGATCGTGAAGCTGTTATAATCATGGGTCGGGTGTTTTAACTGCGGTCGTGGTTATAATCATAGTCGTGGTTGTTATAACTGGCGGTCGTGGCTGGCAGTAATTGGCGGTCGTGGCTTTATAATCATGGTCTTGGTTGTTAGTAACCATGGTCATGGTTGGTCGGCAATCTGGCAGTCGTGGTTATGATCATGGTCGGGTTGTTATAATCAAAGTCGTGGTTAAGTGTAATCATTGTCGTGGTTGTTATAATCATGGTCGCATGTTAAAATCAAGGTCGTGGTTGTTATAATCATGGTTGAGTAAGGTAATCATGGTCGTGGTTGTTATAACTAGTCGTGGTTATGAACATGGTCGTGGTTGTTATAATCATAGTCGTGGATGTTGTAATCATTGTTGTGGTTGTTATAATCATGGTCGTGGTTGTTATATTCATAGTCGTGGTTGTTATGATGATGGTTAAGTGTTATAATCATGGTCGTGGTTGTTATAATCATGGTCGTGGTTGTTATAATCATAGTCGTGGTTATGATCATAGTCGTGGCTGTTATAATCATTGTCGTGGTTGTTATAATCATGGTCGTGGTTGTTATAATCATGGTCGTGGTTGTTATAATCATAGTCGTTGTTATAATCATGGTCGGCTTTTTATAATAATGGTCGTGAAAATAGAATCATGGTCGTGGTTGTTATAATCATGGCCGTGGTTGTCATAATCATGGTGTTTGTTATAATCATGGTCGTGGTTGTTATAATCATGGTCGTGGCTGTTATAATCATAGTCGTTGTTGTTATAATCATATTCGTGGTTGTTATATTCATAGTCGTGGTTGTTATAATCATGGTCGTGAGTGTTATAACCATGGTCGTGGTTGTTATAATCATATTCGTGGTTGTTATAATCATGGTTCGTGGTTTTTATAATCATGGTCGTGGTTGTTATAATCATTGTCGTTCTTGTTATAATCATGGTCGTGGTTGCTATAATCATAGTCGTAGTTGTTATAATCATGGTCGTGGTTGTTATAATCATGGTCGTGGGTGTTATAATCATGGTCGTGGTTGTTATAATCATGGTCGTGGTTGTTATAATCATGGTCGTGTTGTTATATTCATAGTCGTTGTTATGATCATGGTCGTGGTTGTTATAATCATAGTCGTGGTTGTTATAATCATGGTCGTGAGTGTTATAATCATGGTCGTGGTTGTTATAATCATATTCGTGGTTGTTATATTCATGGTCGTGGCTTTTATTATCATGGTCGTGGTTTTTATAACCATAGTCGTGGTTGTTATAATCATAGTCCTGGTTATGATCATGGTCATGGTTGTTATAATCATAGTCATGGTTGTTGTAATCATTGTCGTGGTTGTTATAATCATGGTCGTGGTTGTTATAATCATCGTCGTGGTTGTTATAATCATGGTTAAGTGTTAGAATCATGGTCGTGGTTGTTATAATCATGGTCGTGGTTGTTATAATCATAGTCGTGGTTATGATCATAGTCGTGGTTGTTATAATCATAGGCGTGGTTGTTATAATCATTGTCGTGGTTGTTATAATTATGGTCGTGGTTAAGATCATAGTCGTGGTTGCTATAATCATAGTCGTGGTTGTTATAATCATGGTTGAGTGTTATAATCATGGTCGTGGTTGTTAAAAGCATATTCGTGGTTGTTATAATCATGGTCGTGGTTGTTATAATCATGGTCACGGGTGTTATAATCATGGTCGTGGTTGTTATAATCATGGTCGTGGTTAGTCATAAGTCTTGAACATTGCAAAATGCATTGTCGTGTTGTTATAATCATGGTCGTGGTTGTTTGTAAATCAATTAGTTTTAATCCTGGTCATGGTTATGATCATAGTCGTGGTTGTTATAATCATAGGCGTGGTTGTTATAATCATTGTCGTGGTTGTTATAATTATGGTCGTGGTTAAGATCATAGTCGTGGTTGCTATAATCATAGTCGTGGTTGTTCTAATCATGGTTGAGTGTTATAATCATGGTCGTGGTTGTTATAATCATGGTTGCGGTTGTTATAAGCTTGGTCGTGGTTGTTATAATCATAGTCGTTGTTATGATCATGGTCGTGGATGTTATAATCATAGTCTTGGATGTTATAATCATGGTCGTGAGTGTTATAATCATGGTCGTGGTTGTTATAATCATATTCGTGGTTGTTATAATCATGGTCGTGGTCGTTATAATCATGGTCGTGGTTGTTATAATCATGGTCGTGGATGTTATAACCATGGTCGTGGTTGTTATAATCATAGTCGTGGTTTTGATCATAGTCGTGGTTGATATAATCACAGACCTGGTTGTTATAATCATGTTCGTGAATTTTATTATCTTGGACGTGGTTGTTATAATCATATTCGTGGTTGTTATGATTATTTTCGTGGTTGTTATAATCATATTCGTGGTTGTTATAATCATGGTTGTGGTTGTTATAATCATGGTCGTGGTTGTTATAATCGTCGTCATGGTTGTTACAATCATAGTCGTGGTTGTTATAATCATGGTCGTGGTTATGATCATGATCGTAGTTGTTATAATCATGGTCGTGGGTGTTATAATCATGGTCGTGGGTGTTATAATCATGGTCGTGGTTGTTATAATCATAGTCGTGGTTGTTATAATCATGGTGTGGTTGTTATAATCATAGTCGTGGTTGTTATAATCATGGATGAGTGTTATAACCATGGATCGTGGTTGTTATAATCATTGTCGTGGTTGTTATAATCATGGTCGTGGTTGTTATAATCATAGTCGTGGTTAAGATCATAGTCGTGGTTGTTTTAATTATAGTCGTGGTTGTTATAATTATGGTTGAGTGTCATAATCATGTTCGTGGTTGTTATAATCATATTCGTGGTTGTTATAATCATAGTCGTGGTTGTTATAATCATGGTCGTGAGTGTTATAATCATGGTCGTGGTTGATATAATCATATTCGTGGTTGTTATAATCATGGTCGTGGTTTTTATAAACATGGTCGTGGTTGTTATAAAAATTGTCGTGGTTGTTATAATTATGGTCGTGGTTGTTATAATCATGGACGTGGTTGTTATAATCATGGTCGTGGTTATTATAATCTTAGTCGTGGTTATGATCATAGTCGTGGTTGTTATAATCATAGGCGTGGTTGTTATAATTATGGTCGTGGTTTTTATAATCATAGTCGTTGTTGATATAATCATTGTCGTGGTTGTTATAATTATGGTCGTGGTTATGATCATAGTTGTGGTTGTTATAATCATAGTCGTGGTTAAGATCATAGTCGTGGTTGTTATAATCATAGTGGTGGTTGTTATAATCATGGTTGAGTGTTATAATCATGGTCGTGGTTGTTAAAAGCATATTCGTGGTTGTTATAATCATTGTCGTGGTTGATATAATCATGGTCACGGTTGTTATAATCATGGTCGTGGTTGTTATAATCATGGTCGTGAGTGTTATAATCATGGTCGTGGTTGTTATAATCATATTCGTGGTTGTTATAATCATGGTCGTGGATGTCATAATCATAGTCGTGGTTGTTATAATCATGGTCGTGAGTGTTATAATCATGGTCGTGGTTGTTATAATCATATTCGTGGTTGTTATAATCATGGTCTAGGTTGTTATAACATGTTCGTGGTTGTTAAAATCATGGTCGTGGTTGTTATAACCATGGTCGTGGTTGTTATAATCATAGTCGTGGTTATGATCATAGTCGTGGTTGATATAATCACAGACTTGGTTGTTATAATCATGGTCGTGAGTGTTATAATCTTGGTCGTGGTTGTTATAATCATATTCGTGGTTGTTATGATTATGGTCGTGGTTAGTATAATCATGGTCGTGGTTATGATCATGATTGTAGTTGTTATAATCATGGTCGTGGTTATGATCAAGATCGTAGTTGTTATAATCATGGTCGTGGGTGTACCATCATGAATCGTGGATTTGTACTGTCATTGTTGTGGTTGTTATAATCATGGTCGTGTTTGTTATAATCATAGTCGTGGTTATGATCATAGTCATGGTTGTTATAATCATTGTCGTGTTGTTATAGTTATGGTCGTGGTTATGATTATAGTCGTGGTTGTTATAATCATAGTAGTGGTTAAGATCATAGTCGTGGTTGTTACAATCATAGTCGTGGTTGTTATGATCATAGTGGTGGTTGTTATAATATTGGTCGTGGCTGTTATAATCATGGTCGTGGGTGTTATAATCATGGTCGTGGGTGTTTATAATCTGGTCGTGTTATAATCATAGTCGTGGTTGTTATAATCATGGTCATGGTTTGTTATAATCATAGTCGTGGTTGTTATAATCATGGTTGAGTGTTATAGCCATGGTCGTGGTTGTTATAATCATTGTCGTGGTTGTTATAATCATGGTCGTGGTTGTTATAATCATAGTCATTAGTTAAGATCATAGTCAAGTAGTTGTTTTAATTATAGTCGATGTTGTTATAATTATGGTTGAGTGTCGCCAATCATATTAGTAGTTGTTATAATCATATTCGTGGTTGTTATAATCATAGTCGTGGTTGTTATAATCATGGTCGTAGACATTGCAATCTGTTTCATGATTAAATGGTTGATATAATCATATTCGTGGTTGTTATAATCATGGTCGTGGTTTTATAATCATGGTCGTGGTTTATTTATAAAATTGTCATTAGTTGTTATAATCATAGTCGTGGTTGTTATAATCATGGTCGTTGTTGTTATAATCATGGTAGTGGTTGTTATAATCATAGGCGTGGTTGTTATCATCATAGTCGTGGTTGTTATAGTCATGGTCATGGTTGTTATAATTATGGTCGTGGTTGTTATGGTTGTTATAATCATAGTCGTTGTTGTTAAAATCGTGGTCGTGGTTGTTATAATCTTAGTCGTGGTTGTTATAATCATAGTCGTGGTTGATATAATAACGGTCGTGGTTGTTATAATCATGGTCGTGGTTGTTATAATCATATTCGTGGCTGTTATATTCATGGTCGTGGTTGTTATAATCTTAGTCGTGGTTGTTATAATCACGGTCGTGGTTGTTATAAGCATGGTCGGGGTTGTTATAATATGGTCGTGGTTGTTATAATCATAGTCGTGGTTATGATCATAGTCGTAGTTGATATAATCACAGACTTGGTTGTTATAATCATGGTCGTGAGTGTTATAATCTTGGTCGTGAGGATTTGATCGTGTATTCATTAGTTGTTATGATTTATGGTATTGGTTGTTATAATCATGGTCGTGGTTATGATCATGATTGTAGTTGTTATAATCATGGTCGTGGTTATGATCTTGATCGTAGTTTTTATAATCATGGTCGTGGGTGTTATAATCATGGTCGTGGTTGTTATAATCGTCGTCTTGGTTGTTACAATCATAGTCGTGGATGTTATAATCATGGTCGTGGTTATGATCATGATCGTAGTTGTTATAATCATGGTCGTGGTTATGATCATGATCGTAGTTGTTATAATCATGGTTGTGGGTGTTATAATCATGGTCGTGGTTGTTATAATCATAGTCGTGGTTGTTATAATCATGGTCGTGGTTGTTATAACCATAGTCGTGGTTGTTATAATCATAGTTGAGTGTTATAATCATGGTCGTGGTTGTTATAATCATTGTCGTGGTTGTTATAATCATGGTCGTGTTTGTTATAATCATAGTCGTGGTTATGATCATAGTCATGATTGTTATAATCATAGGTGTGGTTGTTATAATCATGGTCGTGGTTTATATAATCATGGTCGTGGTTGTTATAATCATTGTCGTGGTTGTTATAGTTATGGTCGTGGTTATGATTATAGTCGTGGTTGTTATAATCTTATTCGTGGTTGTTATAATCATGGTCGTGGTTGCTATAATCCTGGTCAAGGTTGTTATAATCATGGTCGTGAGTGTTATAATCATGGTCGTGGTTGTTATAATCATATTCGTGGTTGTTATAATCACAGTCGTTGTTATGATCATGGTCGTGGTTGTTATAATCATAGTCGTGGTTGTTACAATCATGGTCGTGAGTGTTATAATCATGGTCGTGGTTGTTATAATCATATTCGAGGTTGTTATAATCATGGTCGTGGCAATTATAATCATGGTCGTGGTTGTTATAACCATGGTCGTGGTTGTTATAATCATTGTCGTGGTTATGATCATGGTCGTGGATGTTATAATCATAGTCGTGGTTGTTGTAATCATTGTGGTGGTTGTTATAATCATGGTCGTGGTTGTTAGAATCATAGTCGTGGTTATTGTAATCATGATTTAGTGTAATAATCATAGTTTGTGGTTTATAATCATTGTCGTGGATTTGTTATAATCATGGTCGTAGTTGTTATAATCATGGTCGTGGTTGTTATAATCATGGTCGTGGATGTTATAATCATGGTCGTGGTTGGTATAATCATGATTCGTGGTTTGTTATAATCATAGTCATTGGTTAATATCCTTAGTCATTGGTTGTTATAATCATAGTCGTGATTGTTATAATCATGGTTGAGTGTTAAAATCATGGTCGTGGTTGTTATAATCATTTAAATTGGTTATTTATAATCATGGTTAAGTGTTATAATCATGGTCGTGGTTGTTATAATCATGGTCGTGGTTGTTATAATCATAGTCGTGGTTATGATCATAGTCGTGGATTATTATAATCTTAGGCGTGGTTGTTATAATCATTGTCGTGGTTGTTATAATTATGGTCGTGGTTAAGACCATAGTCGTGGTTGTTATAATCATAGTCGTGGTTGTTAAAATCATGGTCGTGGTTGTTATAATCATGGTCGCGGTTGTTATAATCTTGGTTGAGGTTGTTATAATCATAGTCGTAGTTATGATCATGGTCGTGGTTGTTATAATCATAGTCGTGGTTGTTATAATCATCGTCGTGAGTGTTATAATCATGGTCGTGGTTGTTATAATCATGGTCGTGGTTGTTATAATCATGGTTGCGGTTGTTATAAGCTTGGTCGTGGTTGTTATAATCATAGTCGTTGTTATGATCATGGTCGTGGATGTTATAATCATAGTCGTGGTTGTTATAATCATGGTCGTGAGTGTTATAATCATGGTCGTGGTTGTTATAATCATATTCGTCGTTGTTATAATCATGGTCGTGGTCGTTATAATCATGGTCGTGGTTGTTATAATCATGGTCGTGGTTGTTATAACCATGGTCGTGGTTGTTATAATCATAGTCGTGGTTTTGATCATAGTCGTGGTTGATATAATCACAGACCTGGTTGTTATAATCATGTTCGTGAATTTTATTATCTTGGTCGTGGTTGTTATAATCATATTCGTGGTTGTTATGATTATTGTCGTGGTTGTTATAATCATATTCGTGGTTGTTATAATCATGGTTGTGGTTGTTATAATCATGGTCGTGGTTGTTATAAACGTCGTCATGGTTGTTACAATCATAGTCGTGGTTGTTATAATCATGGTCGTGGTTATTTATAATCATATTACGTGGTTATGATCATAGTGGAGTGGTTGATATAATCACAGACCTGGTTGTTATAATCATGGGTAGGTGGTTATGATCAGACCGTAGTTATTATAATCATGGTGGGTGGGTGTTTTAATCTCATGGTCGTAGTTTATTTATAATCATAGTCGTGGTTGTTATGTCCTTGTGGTCGTGGATTGTTATAATCATGGTCGTGGCTTTTATAATCATGGTCTTGGTTGTTATAATCAAAGTCGTGGTTGTTATGTCATTGTCGTGAAGTTGTTATAATCATGGTCGTGGTTGTTATAATCTGGTCGTGGTTGTTATAATCATGGTTGAGTGTTATAATCATGGTCGTCTTTGTTATAATCATAGTCGTGGTTATGAACATGGTGCTTGGTTGTTCTGTCATGGTCGTGGATGTTGTAATCATTGTTGTGGTTGTTATAATCATGGTCGTGGTTGTTTATATTCATAGTCGTGGTTGTTATGATGATGGTTAAGTGTTATAATCATGGTCGTGGTTGTTATAATCATGGTCGTGGTTGTTATAATCATGAGTAGAGTGGTTATGATCATAATTAGGTATTTCTGTTATAATCATTGTCGTGGTTGTTATAATCATGGTCGTGGTTGTTATAATCATGGTCGTGGTTGTTATAATCATAGTCGTTATTATAATCATGGTCGTGGTTTTTATAATATTAATTAGGTGGAAAATAGAATCATGGTCGTGGTTGTTATAATCATGGCGGTGATTTGTCATAATCATGGTCGTGAACATTTATAGTCATAGTCGTGGTTAAGATCAAAGTCGTGGTTATTTATAATCATATTCGTGGTTGTTATAATCATGGTGGTGGTTGTTATAATCATGGTCGTGGTTGTTAAAATCATGAGGTAGGTGGCTGTTATAATCATAGTCGTTTGTTGTTATAATCATATTCGTGGATTTATTTATATTCATAGTCGTGGTTTATTTATAATCATGAATTGCGTGAGTGTTATAACTATGGTCGTGGTTGTTATAATCATATTAAATTGGTTGTTATAATCATGGTGTGGTTTTATAATCATGGTCGTGGTTGTTATAATCATGGTGCGGTTGTTATAATCATGGTCGTGGTTATTTATAATCATGGTCGTGAGTGTTATAATCCATGGTCGTGGTTGTTATAATCATATTCGTGGTTGTTATAATCATGATTAAGTGGATGGTATAATCATGGTCGTGGTTGTTATAATCATGGTCGTGAGTGTTATAATCATGGTCGTGGTTGTTATAATCATATTCGTGGTTGTTATAATCATGGTCTAGGTTGTTATAATCATGGTCGTGGTTGTTATAATCATGGTCGTGGTTGTTATAACCATGATCGTGGTTGTTATAATCATAGTCGTGGTTATGATCATATTCGTGGTTGATATAATCACAGACTTGGTTGTTACAATCAAGGTCGTGAGTGTTATAATCTTGGTCGTGGTTGTTATAATCATATTCGTGGTTGTTATGATTATGGTCGTGGTTGTTATAATCATGGTCGTGGTTATGATCATGATTGTAGTTGTTATAATCATGCTCGTGGTTATGATCATGATCGTAGTTGTTATAATCATGGTCGGTGGTGTTATAATCATGGTCGTGGTTGTTATAATCGTCGTCTTGGTTGTTACAATCATAGTCGTGGATGTTATAATCATGGTCGTGGTTATGATCATGATCGTAATTGTTATAATCATGGTCGTGGTTATGATCATGATCGTAGTTGTTATAATCATGGTCGTGGGTGTTATAATCATGGTCGTGGTTGTTATAATCATAGTCGTGGTTGTTATAATCATGGTTAAGTGTTATAATCATGGTCGTGGTTGTTATAATCATGGTCGTGGTTGCTATAATCATAATCGTGGTTATGATCATAGTCGTGGATGTTATATTCTTAGGCGTGGTTGTTATAATCATTGTCGTGGTTGTTATAATTATGGTCGTGGTTAAGACCATAGTCGTGGTTGTTATAATCATAGTCGTGGTTGTTAAAATCATGGTCGTGGTTGTTATAATCATAGTCGTAGTTATGATCATGGTCGTGGTTGTTATAATCATAGTCGTGGTTGTTATAATCATCGTCGTGAGTGTTATAATCATGGTCGTGGTTATTATAATCATGGTCGTGGTTGTTATAATCATGGTTGCGGTTGTTATAAGCTTGGTCGTGGTTGTTATAATCATAGTCGTTGTTATGATCATGGTCGTGGATGTTATAATCATAGTCGTGGTTGTTATAATCATGGTCGTGAGTGTTATAATCATGGTCGTGGTTGTTATAATCATATTCGTCGTTGTTATAATCATGGTCGTGGTCGTTATAATCATGGTCGTGGTTGTTATAATCATGGTCGTGGTTGTTATAACCATGGTCGTGGTTGTTATAATCATAGTCGTGGTTTTGATCATAGTCGTGGTTGATATAATCACAGACCTGGTTGTTATAATCATGTTCGTGAATTTTATTATCTTGGTCGTGGTTGTTATAATCATATTCGTGGTTGTTATGATTATTGTCGTGGTTGTTATAATCATATTCGTGGTTGTTATAATCATGGTTGTGGTTGTTATAATCATGGTCGTGGTTGTTATAAACGTCGTCATGGTTGTTACAATCATAGTCGTGGTTGTTATAATCATGGTCGTGGTTATGATCATGATCGTAGTTGTTATAATCATGGTCATGGGTGTTATAATCATGGTCGTGGGTGTTATAATCATGGTCGTGGTTGTTATAATCATAGTCGTGGTTGTTATAATCATGGTCGTGGTTGTTATAATCATAGTCGTGGTTGTTATAATCATGGTTGAGTGTTATAACCATGGTCGTGGTTGTTATAATCATTATCGTGGTTGTTATAATCATGGTCGCGGTTGTTATAATCATAGTCGTGGTTAAGATCATAGTCGTGATTGTTTTAATTATAGTCGTGGTTGTTATAATTATGGTTGAGTGTCATAATCATGTTCGTGGTTGTTATAATCTTATTCGTGGTTGTTATAATCATAGTCGTGGTTGTTATAATCATGGTCGTGAGTGTTATAATCATGGTCGTGGTTGAAATAATCATATTCGTGGTTGTTATAATCATGGTCGTGGTTTTTATAATCATGGTCGTGGTTGTTATAAAAATTGTCGTGGTTGTTATAATCATGGTCGTGGTTGTTATAATCATGGACGTGGTTGTTATAATCATGGTCGTGGTTATTATAATCATAGTCGTGGTTATGATCATAGTCGTGGTTGTTATAATCATAGGCGTGGTTGTTATAATCATGGTCGTGGTTTTTATAATCATGGTCGTTGTTGATATAATCATTGTCGTGGTTGTTATAATTATGGTCGTGGTTAAGATCATAGTCGTGGTTGTTATAATCATAGTCGTGGTTGTTATAATCATGGTTGAGTGTTATAATCATGGTCGTTGTTGTTAAAAGCATATTCGTGGTTGTTATAATCATGGTCGTGGTTGTTATAATCATGGTCACGGTTGTTATAATCATGGTCGTGGTTGTTATAATCATGGTCGTGAGTGTTATAATCATGAATTAAATTGGATTTATAATCATATTAAGTAAGTTGTTACCAATCATAACGGTCGTGGATGTTATAATCATGGTCGTGGTTGTTATAATCATGGTCGTGAGTGTTATAATCATGTTCGTGGTTGTTATAATCATGGTCGTGGTTGTTATAATCATGGTCTAGGTTGTTATAATCATGGTCGTGGTTGTTATAATCATGGTCGTGGTTGTTATAACCATGGTCGTGGTTGTTATAATCATAGTCGTGGTTATGATCATAGTCGTGGTTGATATAATCACAGACTTGGTTGTTATAATAATGGTCGTGAGTGTTATAATCTTGGTCGTGGTTGTTATAATCATATTTGTGGTTGTTATGATTATGGTCGTGGTTGTTATAATCATGGTCGTGGTTATGATCATGATTGTAGTTGTTATAATCATGGTCATTAGTTATGATCATGATGCGTGGTTATTATAATCATGAATTAAACAGATTGTTATAATCATGAATAAGTAGTTGTTATAATCGTCGTCTTAGTTTATTTAAATCATGAGTAGGTGGATGTTATAATCTCATGGTCGTGGTTATGATCATGATTAAGTAGTTCTTATAATCATGGTCGTGGTTATGATCATGATCGTAGTTATTATAATCTCATGGTCGTAGATTATTTATAATCCTTGATTAAGTAGTTTGTTATAATCATAGTCGTGGTTGTTATAATCATGGTCGTAGTATTTATAACCATAGTCGTGGTTGTTATAATCATAGTTGAGTGTTATAATCATGGTCGTGGTTGTTATAATCATTGTCGTGGTTGTTATAATCATGGTCGTGTTTGTTATAATCATAGTCGTGGTTATGATCATAGTCATGATTGTTATAATCATAGGTGTGGTTGTTATAATCATGGTCGTGGTTTATATAATCATGGTCGTGGTTGTTATAATCATTGTCGTGGTTGTTATAGTTATGGTCGTGGTTATGATTATAGTCGTGGTTGTTATAATCTTATTCGTGGTTGTTATAATCATGGTCGTGGTTGCTATAATCCTGGTCAAGGTTGTTATAATCATGGTCGTGAGTGTTATAATCATAGTCGTGGTTGTTATAATCATATTCGTGGTTGTTATAATCACAGTCGTTGTTATGATCATGGTCGTGGTTGTTATAATCATAGTCGTGGTTGTTACAATCATGGTCGTGAGTGTTATAATCATGGTCGTGGTTGTTATAATCATATTCGAGGTTGTTATAATCATGGTCATTAGTTGTTATAATCATAGTCATTAGTTTAAGATCAAAATTCGTGGATTTGTTTTAATTATAGTCGTGTTCATTTATAATTATGGTTGATGTCATAATCATGTTCGTGGTTGTTATAATGTATTCGTGGTTTGTTATAATCATAGTGATGGTTGTTATAATCATGGTCGTATGAGTGTTATAATCATGGTCGTGGTTGATATAATCATATTCGTGGTTGTTATAATGGTCGTGGTTTTATAATCATGGTCGTGGTTTGTTATAAAAATTGTCGTGGTTGTTATAATGCATGGTCGTGGTTGTTATAATCATGGACGTGGTTGTTATAATCATGGTCGTGGTTATTATAAGCATAGTCGTGGTTATGATCATAGTCGTGGTTGTTATAATCATAGGCGTGGATTTATTTATAATCATGGTCGTGGTTTTATAATCATGGTCGTTGTTGATATAATCATTGTCGTCAGTTTGTTATAATTATGGTCGTGGTTTAGATCATAGTCGTGGTTGTTATAATCATAGTCGTGGTTGTTATAATCATGGTTGAGTGTTATAATCATGGTCGTTGTTGTTAAAGCATATTTACGTGGTTGTTATAATCATGGTCGTGGTTGTTATAATCCTTAGTCACGGTTGTTATAATCATGGTCGTGGTTGTTATAATCATGGTCGTGAGTGTATAATCATGGTCGTGGTTGTTATAATCATATTCGTGGTTGTTACATAATCATGGTCGTGGATTTTATAATCATGGTCGTAGTTTGTTATAATCATGGTCGTAGTGTTATAATCATGGTCGTGGTTGTTATAATCATATTCGTGGTTGTTATAATCATGGTCTAGGTTGTTATAATCACGGTCGTGGTTGTTATAATCATGGTCGGGGTTGTTATAACCATGAAGTCGTGGATTTGTTATAATCATAGTCGTGGTTATGATCATAGTCGTGGTTGATATAATCACAGACTTGAGTTTATTTATAATCATGGTGGGTGGTTGTTGTTATAATCTTGAATTACGTGGTTGTTATAATCATATTCGTGGTTGTTATGATTATGGTCGTGGTTGTTATAATCATGGTCGTGGTTATGATCATGATTGTAGTTGTTATAATCATGGTCGTGGTTATGATCTTGATCGTAGTTGTTATAATCATGGTCATTAGATTGTTATATAATCATGGTCGTGGTTGTTATAATCGTCGTCTTGGTTGTTACAATCATAGTCGTGGATGTTATAATGTCATGGTCGTGGTTATGATCATGATCGTAGTTGTTATAATCATGGTCGTGGTTATGATCATGATCGTGAATTTATTTATATCGTAGTTGTGGGTGTTATAATCATGGTCGTGGTTGTTATAATCATAGTCGTGGTTGTTATAATCATGGTCGTGGTTGTTATAACCATAGTCGTAATTTGTTATAATCATAGTTGAGTGTTATAATCATGGTCGTGGTTGTTATAATCATTATGCATTGGTTGTTATAATCATGAGTGGGTGTTTGTTATAATCATAGTCGTGGTTATGATCATAGTCATGATTATTTATAATCATAGGTGTAGTTCATTATAATCTGTGGTCGTGGTTTATATAATCATGGTCGTAGTTTATTTATAGTAATCATTGTCGTGGTTGTTATAGTAGTTATGGTCGTGTTAGTTTATGATTATAGTCATTCGGATTTGTTATAATCTTATTCGTGGTTGTTATAATCATGAGTAGGTAGTTTGCTATAATCTGGTCAAGGGTTATTTATAATCATGGTCGTAGTGTTATAATCATGGTCATGGTTATAATCATATTAGGTAGTTTGTTATAATCGCAGTCGTTGTTATGATCATGGTCGTGGTTGTTATAATCATAGTCGTGGTTGTTACAATCATGGTCGTGAGTGTTATAATCATGGTCGTGGTTGTTATAATCATATTCGTGGTTGTTATAATCATGGTCGTGTATATAATCATGGTCGTAGTTTATTTATAACCATGGTCGTGGTTGTTATAATCATTGTAAATGGTTATGATCATGGTCGTGTATGTTATAATCATAGTCGTGGTTGTTGTAATCATTGTGGTGGTTGTTATAATCATGGTCGTGGTTGTTAGAATCATAGTCGTGGTTGTTATAATCATGGTTGGAGTGTAATAATCATGGTTGTGGTTTGTTATAATCATTGTCGTGGTTGTTATAATCATGGTCGTGGTCGTTATAATCATGGTCGTGGTTGTTATAATCATGGTCGTGGATATTGTTATAATCGTAGTGCGTGGTTGTTATAATCATGGTCGTGGTTGTTATAATCATAGTCGTGGTTAATATCATAGTCGTGGTTATTTATAATCATAGTCGTGATTATTTATAATCATGGTTGAGTG
>NW_024742748.1:0-28754 GCF_018991925.1 Homarus americanus
TGATGTGCTTTACGTTTTGGTTACGTATTGCTAGAGCTCGAGATGGACGCCTCACAGTAACGTTTGTGTCCTTCAGTCTGTTTGTGTTGCTGTGTACCAAAGGCTCCTGTCTTCTTGTGTCTTAAATGTCGAGGAAGAAAGATTACCGGTTCCTCAATATCTCGTCACGGCTAGAGACGTCTTCAGTCCCCATGTCGTCGTCCTAGAACATCAGCTCCGTTGCCAACCCCTCGTGTTGCTCATTCTCACGCAGAGTCTCGACACCCTCTTCGACTCATCATGGAGAAACTGGAGTTTTGATAAGAGGCCCCTGGTTCCCGCAGCAGAAATCCCACCACAAGCTTACCAGATATCCCCAGGCGACACCTTCAAAACTAACGGTGGAGCCAACATAACAGACAATCAGAATAAGAACCAACAACCTCACTATGGACTCTGCAGGATCTCCAGTCCGTGTCAAGTGTTCCCTCCACTATACACAGCCGTCGCAGGTGTTCTCTCACACTAGGCTCTCACGCCGTCCTCAGTAATGTGAATACAAACGAAACTCACCACTTTCATTTAAGTAGGATGTTCTACGCCCATCTGATTCGACGTCAATAGCAGTCAAACGTCGACTATATTGCGTCGACCCCAGAGACCAGTGATGAAGTTAGACATTGGTGATGATGATGTTATTCTGTCGACAAGTCAGGAATACTCGACGAGCAAATTACCCACAAACATTACACACCTGTGACGTCCCATATAAACTCAGCTAAAGAATACAAGTGATGCCTCCCATATAACAGACTTCCCTCTTCCTTAGTCCGTTAAATTTTTTAAAGCGTTTGAATAAAAAAATATGAATTTATTGGCTACTTCCATACTAACAATATCTTTGGTCAATATTTGATGGACATACTAACTTAGGAACAAAACTCATAACTCAACTTATTGTGTGTGTTCTACCTTTGATGTGTTCTGTCCCAAATTAATCCAATATATTACCAACATTACCACTGACTATAGGGTACTGTGATATACCGTGTGATTTACTTCAAGGGAATGAACAATATGACATTAGAATAAAATAGATGAGACATAACAATAAAACAAAACAGGAAAAGATAATTAGTTTCTAGTCTCAGTTTATATAGTTTATTTACATATTAATGCTAATAACTGAAATAATATTACCATAAAGTGTTTCCTCATTGTCAAGATGTGAAAAAGATGTAAAATAGATACAGCAAAAAGATACTAGACCCTGTTCCTTTTATATAAATTACAAAGAAATACAATTACCTTTTATTTTTACATTATCAGACTTAATAAAGTCATATCAACTAATTCTGAACCCCGAGGACGATGACCCCCTTAACGACGATGATTTAACATATCTACTATATATACGTGACATAACTAATAAAAGGAAAAATAATAACACACAGTCGTACACGTTATATTTTTTACTGATTCCAATTATATTAATTTATTCTTCATCCACTTAACGTGACTTCTATCTCTCTCACGTCTACAAGCAGTATGGCCCCGATTTAAGACACTATACTCAGATTTAAGACACTAGCTCAGATTTAAGACAACAAAAACACTAATTCAAACAACAAACACCAATTAAAGACAATACATAAATTCAACAGATTTTGAATAACACAGACAATTCAAAAACAACCACAAAACAGGTATGTAAAAAAAACATATAAACTAGCAAACCCAGTTATACATCACTGATAATTAACACCTAACTGCACCTGGGATTTAAACCCAACAATCTCGTGCAAGATGCTGCAAACACAACAACCCACCAAAAAACACAAACCAACACCAACCAAAACACACACCCAACCAAAGGTAATCATCAGGTGAGCTATACACTCAACCTTAGTTGTGTATGGAGACAACCATCAGGGACTATACTCAACCTTAGTTGTGTGTGGAAATAATCAGGTGAATATACACTCAACCTTAGTTGCGTGTGGGGGGTAATCATCAGGTGAGCTATACACTCAACCTTAGTTGTATGGGCAACCATCAGGTGAGCTAACACCACCCAAAGTGTGTGTGGGGTAATCATCAGGTGAGCTATACCTCCAACCTTAGTTGTGAATTACTGCTATACACTCCCTGAAGTGTGTGTGGAAGTAACCATCAGGTGAGCTATACATACAAACTTAGTTGTGTGTGTCTCTAGTGATCATATTTTTCTTTATGTTGCAGATATTGTTGACTAAAAGCACGTGGTTGTATTGCTCTATGTCTGGCAGCTGTCACCTCCTCACGTGTGAGACGGACCCCTAGCCTGCCAGGTGACAATATCTTTAGACCTAGTATTAAATAAGAAAATATTATAAGAGATGTCACTGATGGGGAAGAACTAGGTAACAGTGATCACCAGGAAATCAGGTTCACCCAGGATAAGAAGGGATGGGTGAGTCAGTCCCAGTAGGAAGGGTAGCCATAGATGACACAACAATTGATCATGACTATAATATATTCTACTAGTATTCACTAAGAGCACAAGAAGAACAAATTATACCACACAGAAAAAATTAGGTCCGAAGAAATGAGCAGGTGGATGACGAAAACTTAAACATGACATAAGAATAAAGAAAGAATATATAAGAAATTAAAGGGAGGGAGAGCAGCTCAGAAACAGGTATAATGAACTATCTAGGAATGTTAAGAAAATGTAAGAAAGCAAGAGAGACTATCAAATCAAAATAGCAAGAGAATCGAAGGCGAATCCCAAGGATTTTCCAGGTATATAGGACAAAGGTCAAGGACAAAGTTGGGCCTTTAAAAGTCAGGGAGGAGGAATTGATAAATGGCAATGAAGAAGCAAAGCATTGAACAGCTATTTATCAGTTTCTGAAAAATTTCGATGAAATTCCGGAGGTGGAACTGATATTTAAGGAAAGAAGAGAAGAAATTTAAGAATATCACTATCGAAAAGAGATGTTCTTAGAAGATAAATAAACTAAAGAATACAAAAATCCCAGGGCTGGATAATTTTCCTCGAGTCTTAAAAAGAGTGTGAGAACAGATTAGCGGACCCCTCTTAAACTTATTTACAAAATCATTGAACACTGAGTTGTGCAGAGTTGAAACAGGCAAATGTAGTACCTATTAAAGGAGACAGAGCATCAGCGTAAATCAGTTTTGACGTCAGTATGGGAAATTTCTTGAATCAATTATAGCAGATAGCATCCGATGCATCTGAAAATCAAATTAATCTCCAACTCTCAACATGGGTTCAAGGAAAATGCGTCTAACAAATCTGCTTGCATTTTTAGGAAAGTCTTTAGAAATTGATATACGATGTTATTTACTTAGACTTTGTGCAAAAGCATTTGACAGAGTACCGCATCAGAGGCTTCTGAAAAAATTAAGGCTCAGTGGTATCGAGATTTTGAATAAAATCATGGCTCCGATAGGAATCAGCATGGTATTAAATCTGAGTGGGGCCGTGTAACAGTGTGGGTTCAGGGGTCAGTACTAGCCCCACTCTTGTTCATAAATCTACATAAACGATTTGAATACTGGGATCAGCAGTGACATAAGCAAGTTTGCGGATGACACCAAAATAGGGCAGCAAATTAATTCAGGGCAGGATGCAAATGCATTACAGGAGGATTTAAATAAACTGCAGGGTGAGTCTGAAAAATGGCAAATGAAATTCAACACCAGCAAGTGCAGCGTTCTTATATGGAAGAACAAATACTTATAATGTATACAGCCTTAACAACATCAACTAGAAGTCGACTTGTGCAGAAAAGAGACCTGAAATTTGCCACAAGCCCGGTACGGCACAGCTTGATGCGTTAATGTTCGAAATAAAGGCAAACAAGTATTGGGTTTTATATCTAGAAGTGTAAGTAACAAGAATGCAGAGGTCTTATTGCAACTATATCTTTGCGTTAGGCCGCACCTCAATTATGCGGTTCAGTTCTGGTGCCCTATTATAGAATGGATATAATTCACTAGAGTCGGTGCAGCGAAGAATGACAAAAATGATTCGGGACTTAGAAACCTTCCATATCAGGATAGGTTAAAGAAACAACTTGCATTCCTAGAAAGACGAAAGTGGGAGATATGATAGAAGTATTTAGTGGGTGAAAGGAATCAATAAAGGGATATGAAAAAGTTCTTATAATATCCAGCAGGATAGGACTCGGACAACAGGATTCAAGTTGGATAAGTTTGGTTTAGGAGGAGATAGGAAGAAAACTGGTTCACAAATAGGGTGGTGGACGAGTGGAACAAACTTAACAGCACGTATTAAGTGCGGGAACTCTGGAAAGTTTCAAAAGGCCTAGATAGATTCATGGATGATGAAGTGGTAGTAACTCTCGACAGGAGCTGCCATGCACAGGCCAACCGGCCTATTGCAGACTCCTTATTTTCTTATCTTCTAGTACTGTTACAGATATGACATAAACATTACGTTATAATATTAATAAACAGTGACCTTGTTGAGTCAATTTGTTATGATTATTTTCACTTTTTATCTTCTTCTTGCCTCTTCTCCTTTCAGTTTATTTTTTGGGTTGACCTTTTAATACTTTTCTTATTCATACACATCTAGCAAGTTTAATTCTTGTTATCATTGTTTTTCTTATACCCTAATTTATCAGACTTTATACCTCCTTCCGTCATTATCATCATCATCATCTCCTTAGCCAAAGTCTTCTCTACCTACTGAAGACTTTCTCTCGTTAAACACTCACTCATAAATTAAAGGATGTAATATAAACCGCGTAGAGGTGGAGCTTAAATAAAAGAAATATATAAAAAAACTTCCACCTCAGCTTGGCACTATTGGCCTCAACACGATAATCGGGAGTTAGAACCGTAAACAAGGCTTGTTGCCCCAGCATTTGTGTGAATAATCCCGAGGTGCCATGAGCCGCCAAACACCACATATCTCGCCTCCTTACAGACACAGACGGACACAACACGACACTTTTAACACCGTTCGACGACAACATATTGGTCTTACCATGCCCCGGATGAAAAATATCAGGTACGTCGCCACTTACACGTACGGACAGGAATGGGTACGTGCTTCCTACGGACAAATTATTACATCCATAGACTACGTAAAAAAAATATTAGGCACGGATGAGTATTTTGCATGGGTTAGAGGAAAACCTGCCATCA
Source organism: Homarus americanus (assembly GCF_018991925.1). Classification (NCBI taxonomy): domain Eukaryota; kingdom Metazoa; phylum Arthropoda; class Malacostraca; order Decapoda; family Nephropidae; genus Homarus; species Homarus americanus. Next base: position 5,164 of record NW_024742748.1, read on the forward strand.
TAAATGTTCACGATATTGTGTTTTAATAATTTGTCAGGGCACTGTCATGTTACTGGTGTGTGTGTGTTCCTCCACGTCCAGCCCCCCCCCACTCAAACCACCTTGTTCAGCGGTAATTTATTATTCTTCATTAAGAGAATTAACTACGGCTGTCAGCGAGTAATACTGTCTGCTCACGGTTTCCTGTGGCTTATCGAACACTCACTCTTGATAATCAGACACCTGACTCTTGCAAAAAATACTTACCGACCTGCACTCTCTTACCCGCACAGACACCACCACCTGTACACGAACATTGCTACCTGACTCCGCACACGGAACACCACCACCTGTACACGGAACACCTGCCTGACTCTGCACAGGCGCACCACCTGTACACGGAACATTGCTACCTGACTCTCTTACCCGCACACGGAACACCACCACCTGTACACGGAACACTGCTACCTGACTCTCTTACCCGCACACGGAACACCACCACCTGTACACGGAACATTGCTACCTGACTCTCTTACCCGCACACGGAGAACACCACCACCTGTACACACGGAACACTGCTGACTCTCTTACCTGCACACGGAACACCACCACCTGTACACGGCATTGCTACCTGACTCTCTTACCCGCACAGAACACCACCACCTGTACACGGAACACTGCTACCTGACTCTCTTACGCACACGGAACACCACTGTACACGGAACATTGCTACCTGACTCTCTTACCCGCACACGGAACACCACCACCTGTACACAGAACACTGCTACCTGTACACGGAACATTGCTACCTGACTCTCTTACCCGCACACGGAACACCACCACTGTACAGAACATTCTAAACTCTTACCCACCACGAACACCTACCCACACGGAACATTGCTACCTGACTCTCACTTACCTGCACACGGAACACTCTGCTCCTCTTAATAGCCCCCATCACCTGACCCCCACAACCAACGTGATTTTGCACACCTTTATAACTCCTGTGTCTCTGGTGTATTTCACACCTGATGTTAATGAAGAAATGAGTCCTGCCAGAGTATGATTATATATATATATTAAACCCCATGAGACTTTAAACTATATGAATTGAGTTGTTTTTTTTGTTACCTGAGTTACCTGTGGAGTTTATTGTAATGAGAACTCGTAAATATAAACGAAAACAAAATAATAATAACACATTGCTTTATAAATATAGTCAATTTGTTTGTATTCAGTTGGTTGTCATGTATGCCGATAAATACAGTAATATTAATACAGTATTACATAATGACAAGTAAACGGAAAAGGATATACCTGAAATAATAATAAAGAGTCAAGATAATCATATATACTGAACAGGTAAGTTATAATAATGTTATACGTGGGTCACCTGAAGAAGTCTACTGAACAGGTTAAAGTTATAATGTTATACGTGGGTCACCTGAAGAGTCTACTGACAGGTAAAGTTATAATAATGTTATATGTGGGTCACCTGAAGAGTCTACTGAACAGGTAAAGTTATAATAATGTTATACGTGGGTCACCTGAAGAGTCTACTGAAATAGTTATAATAATGTTATACGTGGGTCACCTGAAGAGTCTACTGAACAGGTGTTAAGTTATAATAATGCTATAGTGGGTCACCTGAAGAGTCTTCCACCCCCAGCTTACTCTCACGTAAGTTTAACCACCCTAAAACTATTTTGGGTGAAGTGAGGTTAGGTATAGTGATATAAACTGGTGGTGGAGATTCTTCAGGTGAGCCAAGACAGGTAGAGTGTTTCCTCAAGGGCAGAGCAGGTGCCCCACCACAAGGTCCCAGAGTGAACTGTAGTCTGGTTCCGTCATAAACCTCCCTTCCGTCATTTCGTTAATTACAAGATACAACAAAATATATGTAAAGAAGGCGCTCGTTATGTAGATTACAATATATATCAGACACTGTTGTACCCAAAGCCAAACACAGTGGGAAGAATTATTGTGGTGGTGTGTGTGTGGGGTGAGGGGGAGAGGAGGGCAATGTGTGTGTGGGGTGAGGGGAGAGGAGGGGCAATGTGGGTAAGGGGGAGAGAGGAGGGTCAATGTGTGTGTGAGGGGGGGAGAGGAGGGGCAATGTGTGGGTGAGGGGAGAGAGGAGGGGCAATGTATGTGGGTGAGGGGGGAGAGGAGGGCAAGTGTGGGTGAGGGGAGAGAAGGGCAATGTGTGGGTGAGGGAGAGGAGAGGCAATGTGTGTGGGGTGAGGGGAGAGGAGGGGTGGGTGGGGGGGGAGAGGGAGGGTCATGTGTGTGTGTGAGGGGAGAGGAGGGCCAATGTGGGGTGTGGAGGGGGGGGAGAGGAGGGGCAATGTGGGTGAGGGGAGAGGAGGGCAATGTGTGTGGGTGAGGGGAGAGGAGGCAATGGGGGTGTGAGGGGAGAGGGAGGGCAATGTGGGGGTGAGGGGGGGGGAGGAGGAGAGGGCAATGTGTGGGTGAGGGGGGAGAGGAGGGCAATGTGGGTGAGGGGGGAGAGGAGGGGCAATGTGGGTGAGGGGGGGAGAGGGGCAATGTGTGGGTGGGGGGGGAGGAGGGGTAATGGGGTAGGGGGGGAGAGGGAGGGGTGGGGTGAGGGGGAGGAGGGGCAATGGGTGTGTGTGGGGTGAGGGGGGAGAGGAGGGGCAATGTGTGGGTGGGGGAGAGGAGGGGCAATGTGTGTGTGTTGGTGAGGGGAGGAGGCAATGTGTGTGTGTGAGGAGGGGCAATGTGGGGAGGAGGGGCAAATGTGGGTGGGAGGGGAGAGAGGGGCAATGTGGGAGGGGGGGAGGTGTGAGTGGGGTGTGTGTGTGGGTGAGGGGAGAGGAGGGCATGTGTGTGTGGGGGGGGGAGGGGGAGAGGAGGCAGGTGTGTGTGTGGGGGAGTGGGGGAGGAGGGCAACGTGTGTGGGGGGTGAAGGAGAGAGAGGGAGGTGATGAAGGCACAGCCGGTTTAAGTTCATTTTGTCTTGTACATGAATTTCCAGACAACACATGGCTATATATATATACTGCAAATACCTTACAGTATACATAAATGAGTATCCCACCACAATAACGCCGCTGTTGTCGCCTCACTGTTTCGTCCCGTGTGTTGTTATTAGTTTTATTTAATGACTGATATAATACCTAAAATACTTTGATCGGTGATTCATAACACCTCCCCTTTAGTTCACCCAATACACTCACAGCTGGCAGTCCAACACACACTCAAAGCTGCAGTCCAACACACTCACAGCTGCCAGTCCAACACACACGCACAGCTAGCAGTCCAACACACACCACAGCTGGCAGTCCAACACACACACACAGCTGCCAGTCCAACACACACACAGCTGGCAGTCCAACACATTCAGCTGGCAGTCCAACACATTCACAGCTGGCAGTCCAACACACCTACACCTGGCACACACACACACAGCTGCCAGTCCACACACACAGCTGCAGTCCACACTCACAGCTGCCAGTCCAACACACCTCCCAGCTGCCAGTCCAACACACACAGCTGCCAGTCCAACACTCACACAGCTGGCAGAACGTCATAACCTTTGGATCACGTGAAGATTAGACCCCCTAGCTTATTTCACCTAAAGATTAACCACCCAAACGCTAATCCATCCCCAGGTAGCGTAAAATAAGCTGAGGGGCTAAACTGGGGGCTAATCTTAATGTGATCCGTTTATTTTCAGCTTTAAGCATCTCTTAATATTTTCAAGCCCAATCAGTTGAGCTTGTATCAGCGTTCACACAGCTCTTAATATCACATGAACTACCACAAACAACTTCAGGAACATAAAAGTAACTCTATGTTATACTATTCCCACCTGCACCCTCACCACCTCCCCACCTCCACACACCTCACACACCTCCCCATCACTCCCCACACCCCACACCTCACACACCCACACCTCCTCACACACCCCATTACCTCCCCCCACACCCCATTACCCCCCCACACCCCACACCTCCCCACACCCCACACCTCCCCACACCCCCACACCCCCACCCCACACCTCCCCACACCCCCATTACCTCCCCACACACCCCCACACCCCCTCACACACCCCCCCACTACCTCACACCTCCACTACCTCCCCACACCTCCACTACCCTCCCCCACACACACCACCCCCACACACCCCACCACCCCTCACACACCCCACCACCCCTCACACACCCCCACCACCCTCACACACCTCCCACTACCTCACACACCCCACCACCTCCCTTACAACCCCACCACCCCCCACACACACCCCACTCCCCACACACACCCCCACCACCCCCCACACACCCCCACCACCTCCCCCACACACCCCACTCCACCTCCCCCCACACACCTCCACCACTCCCCCCACACACCCCCACCACCTCCCCAGTTCCACCACCTCCCCCCCCACACACCTCCACACCCTCACACACCCACCACCTCCCCCACACACCCCCACCACCTCCCCCACACACTCCACACCCCCTCACACACCCCACCACTCCTCACACACTCCCACCACCTCCCCTCACACACTCCACCACCTCCCCCTCACACACCCCACCACCTCCCCATACACCACCCACTCACCTCCCCCCACACACACAACTCCACCACCCCCACACACCTCCACCACCTCCCCACACACGCACACTCACCCCCCCACAACCCCACCACCTCCCCACACCTCCATTACCCCCACACACCCCACCACCTCCCCACACACCCCACACCTCCCCACACACCTCCACACCTCCCCACACACCCCCACCACCCCCCCACACACCCACCACCTCCTCACACCTCCACTCACCTCCCCTACACCCCACTACCTCCCTCACACCCCACTACCTCCTCCTCACACCCCACCACCTCACACCCCACCCACCCCCCACACACCCCCACCACCTCCCCCACACACACCCACCACTCCCCCCACACCCCACACACCCACACACCCCCACACACCCCACTCCCCACACACCCACCCCCACACACCCCACCACACCCACCACCCCACACCCCCACCACCCTCACAACCCACCACCACCCCCACACACCCACCACCTCCCCACCACCACCTCCCTTCACACCCCCACCACCTCCCCCCACACACTCCACCACCTCCCTCAACCCCAACCCTCCCCACACACCTCCACCACTCCCCACACCCCACCACCCTCACACCCACCACCCCCACACACCCCACCACCTCCCTCACCCACCACCTCCCCCACACACCCCCACCCCCCACACAACCCCCACCACCCCCACACACCCCCACCACCTCTCACACACCCACCCACCCTCCTCACACACCCCCACCACCTCCCCACACCCCCACCACCCCCACACACCCCCACCACCTCCCCACACACCCACTCACCTCACACACCTCCACTACCTCCCCCACACACCCCAACCACCCCACACCGCCACTCCCCCACACAACCCCACCACCCCACACACCCACCACCTCCCCACACACCCCCACCACCCCCCCCACACACCCCACCACCCCCAACCCCACCACCCCCCACACCCCACCACCTCACACACCCACCACCCCACACACCCACCACCTCACACCCCACACCCTCCTCACACCTCCACCACTCCCCACACACCCCACCACCTCCCCACACCCACCACCCTCACACACCCCACCACCTCCCCAACAATCCCACCACCTCCCTCACACCCCACCACCTCCCCCCACACACCTCCCCACCACCCCCACACCCACCACCCCCACACACCCACCCCACCCCCACAACCCCACCACCCTCCCCCCACACACCCCCACCACCTCCCCAACAACCCCACCACCTCCCCCCACCCCCCACACCCCCACACACCCCACTCACCCCCACAACCCACACACCTCCCCACACACCCACACCTCACACACCCACACCACCTCCCCCACACCCTCCACCACCACCCTCACACACCTCCACCACCCCCACACACCCACCACCTCCCACACCTCCAACCACTCCCCACACACCCCTCACACTCTCACACACCCCCACCACCTCCCCACACACCCCACCACACCCCCACACAACCCCACCACACCTCACACCCCCACCACCCCCCACACACCCACACCACCCCCACACCCACCACCCCCACACCACCCCCACACACCCACCACCCCCACACCCCACCACCCCCACACACCCCACACCACCCCCCCCACACCCACCACCCCACACCCACCACCCCCACACACCCCACCACCCCCACACACCCACACCACCTCCCCACACACCCCACACCCCACACACCTCCACCACCACCTCACACACACCCACTACTCTCCCACACCTCCACTCACCTCCCTCACCCCCACCACCCCCCACACCCCCACCACACACCACACCACCCCCACACAACCCACCACCCCACACACCCACCCCCACACCCCACCCCCCACACACCCCCACCACCTCCCCACACACCCACCCCCCACACACCCCACCACCTCCCCAACCCCACCACCTCCCCACACACCCACACCACCCCCACACCCCACCACCTCCCCACCTCCACCACTCCCCACACCCCACCACCTCCCCACACACCCCCACCACCTCCCTCCCCACACACCTCCACCACCCCATCCCTGACCACCCCCACACACCCCACCACCCCCCCACACACCCCCTCACACCCCCACACCCCACCACCTCCCCCCACAACCCCCACACACCCCACCACCCCACACAACCCCACCCACCACCCCCCACCACACTCCTCCCCCACAACCCACCACTCCCCACACCTCCACCACCTCCCCCACACCCCACCACCTCCCCACACACCCACCACCCCCCACACACACCCCCACCCCCCCACACACCCTCCACCACCCCTCACACACCCACCACCTCCCCACACACACCCCACACCACCTCCCCACACACCTCACCACCTCCCTCACACCCCCACCACCTCCCTCACACACCCCACCTCCCCCCACACCCCCCACCACCCCCACACCCCACCCACACCCCTCACCACCCCACACACCCCCACCACCCCCCACACCCCACCACCCCCCCCCACACAACCCCACACCCCACCCCCACCACCCCCACACCCCACCACCCCACACACCCCCACCTCACACCCCACCACCTCCCCCACACCCCACCACCTCACACACCCCACCACCTCCCCACACACCTCACCACCCCAACACACCCCCCACCACCTCCCCCTCACACCCCCACTCACCTCCCCCTCACACCCCACCACCTCCCCCACACACCACTCCCCACACACCCACCACCTCCCCACACCCCACCACCCCCCACACACCCCCACCACCTCCCCCCCACACACCCCACCACCCTCCCCCACACACCCTCACTCACCCCCACACCCCACCACCCTCCCCCACACACCCCACCCCCCACACCCACACCCACCACCCCCACACAACCCACCACCTCCCCCACACACACCCCACACCTCACACCCCCCCACCTCCCCACACACCCCACCCCTCCCCCACACACCCCCACCACCCCATCACACACACCCCACACCCCACCACCTCCCTCACACACCCCCACCACCCCCACACCCCACCACCCCCACACACACCCCACCACCCCCCACAACCCCACACCCACCACCTCCCCACACCCACCACCTCCCCACACACCCCACCACCTCCCCACCCCACCCCCACACCCCACCACCTCCCCCACACACCCCCACCACCCCCACACACCCACCACCCTCACACCCACCACCTCCCTCACACACCCCACCACTCCCCCACACCCCCACCACCTCCCCCACACACCCCACCTGCCTCCCCACACACCCCACCACCCTCCCCCACACACCCCTCACACCTCCACCACCCCCCACACCCCACCACCTCCCCCCACACAACCCCACCACCCCCCACACACCCCACCAACACCCCCACACCCACCACCCCCACACACCCCCACCACCTCCCCCCACACAACTCCACACCCCCACACACACCCCACCACCCCCACACCCCACCACCCCTCACACACCCCCCCACCACCCTCCCCCACACCCCCCCACCACCCCCCACACACCCACCACCTCCCCACACCCACCTCACTCCCCCCACACACCCCACCCCCCACACCCCACCACCTCCCCCACACCCCCACCACCTCCCCTCACACCCTCCACCCACCCTCCCCACACCCCCACACCTCCCCCACACCCACCACCTCCCCCCCACACCCCCACCACCCCCCACACACCCCACCACCCCCACACAACCCACCACCCCCCACACACCCCCACCACCTCCCCCCACACACCACCACCCCCACACCTCCACCTCCCCACACACCCCACCACCTCCCCACACACCCCACCACCCCCTCACACCACCCCAACCACCTCCCCCACACACCCCACCACCCCCACACTCCACCACCTCCCCCACTCCACCACCTCCCCCACACCCCCACCACCTCCCCACACACCCACACCACCTCACACACCCCACCACCTCACACAACCCACCACCCCACACACCCCACCACCTCCCTCACACACCCACCACCTCCCCCCACACACCTCCACACCTCCCCACCTCCACCACCCCCCACACCTCCACCACCTCCCTCACACCCCACCACCTCCCCCACACTCCACCTCCCCACACACCCACCACCCCACACCCCACCACCTCCCCCACACCCACCACCTCCCCCACACCCCACCACCTCCCCCACACACCTCACACCTCCCCCACACAACTCACCACACCCCCACACACCCACCACCCCCCACACACCCCACCACCCCCACACCCACCACCCCACACACCCACCACCCTCACACCCCCCACCACCCCACACACCCACCACCCCACACCCCACCACCTCACACCCCACCTCACCTCCCCCACACACCTCCACCACCTCCCCACACCCCACCACCTCCCCACACACCTCCACCACCTCCCCACACACCTCCCCACCACCTCCCTCACACACCTCCACCACCCCTCACACCTCACCACCTCCCCACACCCCCCACCACCCCCCACACACCCCACCACCCCCACACACCCACCACCCTCCCCCCCCACACACCCCCACCACCCCCCACACACCCACCACCCCACCACACCACCTCCCCCACACCCACCACCTCCCCCACACACCCACCACCCCCCCACACACCCCACCACCCCCTCACACACCCCACCACCTCCCCCACACACACCCCCACCACCCCCACACACCCCACACCTCCCCCACACACCCCACCACCTCCCTCACACACCCACCACCTCCCCACACACCCCACCACCTCCCCCCACACCAACTCCACCACCTCCCCCACACACCCCACCACCTCCCCCCACACACCTCCACCACCTCCCCCCCACACACCCACCACCCCCCCCACACCCCACCACCCCCCACACACCCCACACCACCTCCCCACACAACTCCCCACCACCTCCCCACACCCACACCCCCACACACCCACCACTCCCCACACACCCCACCACCTCCCTCACACACCTCCACCACCCCTCACACACCCCCACCACCTCCCCACACACCCTCCACTACCTCCCCACACCCCCACTCACCTCCCCCACACCTCCACCACCTCCCCACACACCCCACTCACCTCCCCTCACACCCCCCACCACCTCCCCACACACCCCACCACCCCCACACACCCACCACCCCCACACCCCACCACCCCCACACACCTCCACCACCCCCCACACCTCCACTCACCTCACACACACCTCCACCACCTCCCCCACACACCCCACCACCTCCCCACACCCCAACCACTCCCCACACACCCCACCACCCCCACACCCCACCACCCCCACACACCCACTCCACCTCCCCCCACACACCCCACCACCTCCCCCACACCCCCACCACCTCCTCACACACCCACACCCCCTCCCTCACACACCCCACCACCTCCCCACACACCCCCCACCACCCCCACACACCCCCACCACCCCCCACACACCCTCCACCACCTCCCCCACACACCCCACCCACCTCCCCACACACCCCACACCACCTCCCCCCACACACCCCCACCACCTCCCCACACCCCCACCACCCCCACACACCCACACCACCCCCACACAACTCACCACCTCCCCACACCTCCACCACCTCCCCCACACACCTCCACCACCCCACACACCTCCACCACCCCCACACAACTCCACCACTCCCCCACACCCCACCACCCCCACACACCCACACCACCTCCCCCACACACCCACCACCCCCACACACCCCACCACCTCCCCCCACACACCCCCACCACCCCCACACCTCCACCACCTCCCCCCACACACCCCACCACCCTCCCCACACCCCACCACCCCCCACACACCCTCCACCACCCCCACACACCCCACCTCACTCCCCACACACCTCCACTCACCTCCCCACACACCCCACCACCTCCCCCACACACCCCACCACCTCCCCCACACACTCCACCACCTCCCTACACCCCCCACCACCTCCCCCTCACACACCTCCACCACTCCTCCCTCACACCCCCCACTACCTCCCCACACCCCCCACTACCCCCCCCCCCCACACCCACCACCCCCCCACACCCACCACCCCCACACCCACCACCCCCACACACCCCCACCACCTCCCCCACACCCACCACCTCCCCACACACACCCCCACCTCACCTCCCCCCACACCCACACCACTCCCCACACACCTCCACCCACCCCCACACACCCCACCACCCCCACACACCCCACCACCCCCACACCCCACACCCCCCACACACCCCACCACCTCCCCACACCCTCACCACCTCCCCCACACCCCCACTCACCTCCCTCACACCCCCACCACCCCCCTCACACCCCCACTCTCCCCACACACCCCACCACCCCCACACACCCCACACCCTCCCCCACACACCCCACCACCTCCCCCACACCCCCCACACCCCCACACCCCACCACCCCCCACACACCCCACTCCCCCACACCCACACTCCCCACACACCCCACCACCTCCCCCCAACTCCCCACTCCCCCACACACCCCCACCACCCCCACACACCCCCACCACCTCCCCCCACACACCCCCTCACCACCTCCCCCCACACCTCCCCACCACCCTCACACACCCCACCACCTCCCCCACACACCCCTCACACCCCACCACCTCCCCCACACACCCCACCACCTCCCCCCACACCCACACCTCCCCACACCCCCCACCCCCTCACACACCCCACCACCTCCCCCCACACACCCCAACACCACCCTCACACACCCCCACACCCCACCACCTCCCTCACACACCCCACCACCTCCCCCACACCCACTCACCCTCCCCACACCCCCACCACCTCCCCCACACACCCCACACCTCCACCACCTCCCCCACACCCCCACCACCTCCCCCCACACACCCCACCACCTCCCCCACACCCCCACCACCTCCCCACACCCCCACCACCTCCCCACACACCCCCACCACCTCCTCACACACCCCACCACCTCCCCACACCCCACCACCTCCCCCACACATCCCCACCACCCCCACACACCCCACCACCCTCACACCCCACCAACCCCCACACACCCCCACCACCCCCCCCACACACCCCACCACTCCCCCACACCCCACACCCACCACACCCCCACACCCCACCACCCCCCACACAACCCCCCACCACCCCCCACACCCCCACCACCTCCCCCACACACACCCCCACCACCCCCCACACAACCCCACCACCCCCACACACTCTCACACCCCCACCACCTCCCCTCACACCCCCACCACCTCTACACACACCCCACCACCTCCCCCCACAACCCCCACCACCCCCCCACACCCCACCACCTCCCCACAACCCACCACCTCCCCACACACCCCACCACCTCCCCCACACAACCCCACCACCTCCCCACACCCCACCACCCTCACACCTCCCCACCACCCCCACACACCCCACCTCACACCCACCACTCCCCACACCCCACCACCTCACACACCCCACCACCCCCACACCCACCACCCCCTCACACCACCCCCACACACCCCACCACCCTCACACACCCCCACCACCTCCCTCACACCCCCCACCACCCCCACACCCCACACCTCCCCACCCCCCCACTACCTCCCCACACCTCCACCACCCCTCACACACCCCAACCCCCCACACACCTCCACCACCCCCCACACACACCCCCACCACCTCCCCCACACACCCCCACCACCTCCCCACACCCCACCACCCCCACACACCCACCACCTCCCCACACACCCCCCACACCACCCCCCACACCTCCACCACCTCCCCCACACACCCACTCACTCCCCACACACCCCCACCACCTCCCTCACACCCACCACCTCCCTCACACAAACCCATCATCTCACACCTCCACCACCCCACACCCCACCACACACCCACACCACCCCCACACACCCACTACCCCACACCTCCACTACCTCCCCACACACCCACCACCCACACCTCTAACTCCACCTCCCCCACACACCCCACACCCCCCACACAACCCACACCTCCCACACACCCCACCACCTCCCCCCACACACCCCACAGGTTCTCCCTCACCCCCACACCTCCCCACACACCCCCACTCACCTCCCACCCCACCACACCCCCACCACCCCACACCCCCACACACCCACCACCCCCCCACACCCCCACCACCCTCCCCACACAACCCCCACCACCTCCCCCCACACCCCCCACCACCTCCCCCACAACCCACCCACCTCCCCACACCTCCACCACCTCCCCCACACCCACCACCCTTTCACACCTCCACCACCTCCCCTGCCACCACCTAGTCTCACCTCCCCCCCACACACCCACCCTCCCCCCAACCATCTACCCACCTCCCTCACACACCCCACCACCTCCCCCACACCCCCACCACCTCCCCCCCACACACACCCACCACCACCCTCACACACCCCACCACCACCCCCACACCCTCCCACCACCCTCCCCCACACACCCCCACACCTCACACCTCCACCACCCCACACAACCCCACCACCCCCACACACCCACACCACCTCCCCACACACCCCACCACCCCCACACCCACCACCCCCACACCCACCACCTCCCTCACACCCCCACCACCCCCACACACCCCACACCTCCCCACACACCCCACCACCTCCCTCACACCTCCACACCTCACTCACCCCACACCTCCCCACACCTCCACACCTCCCTCACACACCCCACCACCCCACACCCCCACTACCTCCTCAACCCACCACCCCCACACACCCACCACCCCCACACCCCCTCCACCACCCCCACACAACCCCACCACACACAACCACACACCTCTCACCACACCCCCACCACCTCACACCCCACCACCTCCCCCACACCCCACCACCCCACACCCACCACCTCACACAACCCACCACACCCCACACACCCACCACCCCCCACACCCCACCACCTCCCCCACACACCACACCACCCCCCCCACACACCACCTCCCCACACACCCCACACTCCCCACACACCCCCACCACCTCCCCTCCACACACCCCACCACCCCCACACACCCCCCACCACCCCCCACACCCCACCACCCCCACACCCCACCCACACCCCCCACACCCCACCACCTCCCCCCACACCCCACCACCTCCCCCACACCCCCCACCACCTCCCCACACCCCACCACCTCCCCCCACCACACACCCTCACACAACCCCACCACCTCCCCCACACCCCACCACCCCACACCCACCACCCCACACCCCCACACCACCTCCCCACACACCTACTCCCCACACACCCCACCACCTCCCCACACACCCCCACTACTCCCTCACACAACCCCCACCACCCCCCCCCACACACCCCCCACCACCCCCACACACCCCACACCCCCACACACCCCACACCCCCCACACACCCCCACCACCCCCACACACCCCACCACCCCCCCACACACCCCACCACCTCCCCCACACACCCCACACCTCCCCCCACACACCCCCACCACCCCTCACACCTCCACCACTCCCCCACACACCCCCACCACACCCTCCCCCCACACAACCCCCACCACCCCCACACCCCTCCACCACCCCACACCCCACCACCCCCACACAACCCCACCACCTCACACCTCCACCACCTCCCCCACACCCCCACCACCTCCCCCCACACCCCACCACCCCCACCCCCCACACCACCCCCACACACCCCACCACACCCACCACCTCCTCACACCCTCCACCACCTCCCCCACACACCCCACCACCTCCCCCACACACCCACCACCTCCCCCACACCCCCCACTCACCTCCCCCACACCTCCACTCCACCCCCCCTCCCTCACACCCACCACCACCCCCACACACCCCCACCACTCTCACACACCCCACCACCTCCCCTCACACACCCTCCACCACCTCCCCACACCCTCCACCACCTCCCCACACCCCACACCCCCACACCCACCACCACCTCCCCACACCTCCACCACCTCCCCACACCCTCCACCACCTCTCCCTCACACCCCCACCCCCACACCCACCACCACCCCCACACCCCCACTAATCTCCCCCACACCCCTCCACCACCTCTCCCCCACACCCCCACACCTCACACCACCACCACCTCCCTCACACACCCCACCACCTCCCTCACACCCCCTCCACTCACCTCCCCCACACCCCCACCACTCCCCCACACACCCCACCACCTCCCCCCCACACCCCCACCACCCCCACACCCCCACCACCTCCCCACACCCTCCACCACCTCACACCCCCACCACCTCCTCACACACCCCCCACCACCTCCCCCACACCCCACCACCTCCCCCACACACCCCACCACCTCCCCCACACACCCCACCACCCCCTCCACACCCCCCCCACCACCCTCCCCCCACACCCCACCACCCCCACACCCACCACCTCCCCCACACACCCCCCACCACCTCCCCCCCACACCCACCACCACCCCTCACACCCCCACCACCCTCCCCCACACACCCCCACCACCTCCCCAACCCCACTCACCCCACACCTCCACCACCTCCCCCCACACCCCACCACCCCCACACCCCACCACCCCACACACCCCACCACCTCCCCCACTCACACCCCACACCTCCCCCCTCACACCCTCCTCTAATTCCACACCCCACACACCCCACCACCCCCACACCCCCACCACCCCCCCACACACCCCACCACCCTCACCACACCCACACCCCCACACACCCCCACCACCACCCCCCACACCCCCACCACCCCCACCCCCTCCACCACCCCCCCCACACCCACCACCCCCCACACACCCCACCACCACCCTCTCCCCACACCCCACACCCCACACCCCCACCACCTCCCCAGCACCACCACCTCCCCACACCCCCACCACCTCACACCCCTCACCACCCCCCACACCCCACACCTCCCCCACACCCCCCCCACCACCTCCCACACACCCCACCACTCCCCACACCCCATCACTCCCCCCACACCCCCACCCCCCACCACCTCCCCACCACACCCCACACTCCCCACACCACCTCCACCACCCTCCTCCCCACACCCCACCACCCCCACACACCCCACTCACCTCCCCACACCCTCCACCACCTCCCTCACACCCCCCACCACCTCCTCACACCCCCACTCACTCCCCACACACCCTACACCACCTCCCCCACACCCTCCACCATCTCCTCACACCCCCCACCTCCTCCCACACCTCCACCATCTCTCACTCACACCCACACAATATATCCCTCTCCAGTGGTCGCCTTGGTCCGCCAGTCGCCAGATATATGTCTTGTAATTCACATACTCAGAGCTTCATTTAGGGAATCGCCTGTTTTGTGGGTAACGAACTGAAGGTTTACTGCAGCCCCGGGCGACACACCTCCCAGGCCACCACCACGTTGCCTGCCTACCACCACCACCACTGTCTTGATTTGGTATACAGGTAATAGACCCGAATATTTTAGGTGTTTGATAAGTCTCAGTAGTAGTGTAGTATTGTGTGTTGTTTCAGGAGTACAGTTACAGGTGCATATGCTCTTATGTGGGTTTTATGTATTGTTATAACTGTAATATTCATGATGTATAGTTGAATCTTATAGACCAATGTAAATAAATATTGAAAATCTCACACACACACACACACACACACACACACACACAAACACACACACCACACACACACATTATCACCCAGCTATGAAGGTCTTTTCAGCCGTCAATGAGAGCGGTGGGGTCTGCAGAGAAAAATTCTGACTGCAATCACCTGACATGAATATCGCACATAATCAACAGCCTCCGGCACCTCCTTTTTTTCACATTATTTACCTGTTTACGTTTTTACTGCCTCGGTAATACCCGGCGCTCATTCAACGGAAATATTCCTCGTCCTTTGGTTCGCAGGTACATGCAAGGCGACGTAAAAAAGTAAGTGGCGACGTACTCCGATATTTTTCTGTCTGTATTGTATAAGTGGCGACCACCAATTCAATATGTTGTCGTCGAACGGTGTTAAAGTCGTGTTGTGTCCGTCTGTGGGTCGTTCGTAAACATAAGGAGGACGAGAATGTGTGTGGCTGGCGGCGGCTCATGGCACTGGGATTATTCACAAATGCTGGGGCAACAAGCCTTGTTTACGGAGCTCTAACTCCTGATTATCACTGTGTTGAGGCGCCATTAGTGTGCGCTGGCCGAGGTAAAGTTTTTTTTTTCTTTATTTAAGCCCACTCACGCGTTTATATTAATATGTGCGTGCTTTTTGTCTTATGAGCGGTGGAACAGGTAGGTCGGTGAGGTACAGAAAATAAAAGGAATGGGTAGGTAAAATGAGGAATAGGGAGATAGAAATAAAGAAAGTGAAAGAGGAAGGATGAAGATAAATACAAGACTCTAACGAACACGAAACGAAAAAGGTAAATATGGGCAATACAAGAGAGAAAGAGCAGGAGGAAGAGAACAGAGGCGAGAATTATTCCATGAGAGATGTGATGAAAATAAATAAAATATAAAATACAAACAGGAACCCTGTGAGACTAAAATATTTTGTGTACGTTGTTGTAATGTATTTATGGTCATAATATATACTGTGTGTATATATATATATATATATATATATATATATATATATATATATATATATATATAAAAAAAAAAAAAAAAAAAAAAAAAAAAAAAAAAAAAAAAACAAAAAAAAAAATAAACTTTCTCTGTGACACCCACTCATTTAATAACAGATAATTTTAGTGTAAGACTAGATTATATTTCATCGTAAAATTTCAAAAATAGTGACATATACTGTATAGATCACCACAATGATCATAATTATCACGACCATCACGGGGCCCAAGAGTTCCAAGATACGTGAGCACACACACCGGCTTACGCCGCATCACAGGTATAGGAGCGGGGGCAATGTATTCCTGTACAGGAATGTTAATTTCGGTGACTGTTTTACGTCTTCCAGAAGTTAAATTGTGAAAAAAATGATGTTGCCATTTTTTCTGACTATTTCAAGTTTTAAATAAATTCTAAAGTTATACCCCCAAAATCACCTACTAATGAGATTATGTGCCAGAACTGAGTATTTGCTTAAGATGCAAAAAGACCATGATATTTCAGGTCCAATAAATAACCATACAGATAATAAGCATAACCAAATAAGCCCGATAATAAACACATAACCAAGAATATATCATATGACATAGGTTATTTTCTGTTTGATACATCAACACAAAAATGTTCCCATTCTCGAAGAACGAGAATTAGACAAGTTCAGAATGTCCAATCAACTTTGCAGTACTAGACTGAACGACAAGCATTGTCGTCTTCCTCCTTATTCATACCTGGATGTCTTGGACTGTTATGTCGCAGACATCCTCATCAGCTCCACACACACACAGCCCCGAACAGTTGTGATACAGACCTGCACGAATAGTGGGACCTGCAGCCGGTCTATCAGCCACACTCTGACCAGGTGTGTGACTGAGGCTGGAGGGGTGGGTCCCTCGTGTGGCACCAGTTGATCCTCAGCCTTCCTGCTGGTGGGGAGCCAGGAACAGCACCCCTGATGCCACACCATGGTTGGAAATGCACGAGCAATGGCTTCAGTGCTCCTCGGGCTGGCGGCAGCTTCCTGACCCACTTGCTTCCCGGTGAACATTCCCCACCTGAGCCTGCCAACACGACCACAGTGGCACCTGGCCCATATAGCTGACATACAATCCTCGATGGCTCTCTGTCAGTAGTGAGCCTGATGCAGGCCCCAAGGACACCACCAAAGGCAGATACAATACCTCAGAAGACATCTGCTGAGCCTGCCAACAGGTGAGCCCCCTCACAGCGAATATGTCTGTCCCATCAGCCCAGAGAAGGTATGAAAACCTGCGTAGAGCCTAACGTCACCATGCCTGGACTAGAGGTGCCAGTGAATTTACCTTGTTTCCATCCCTGAGGCGAACATGCCCGTTGCATAGCTCAAGGTAACGTCGATGGCAAGAACCAGCACGTCAATGTTTGGGGACTAGCTGTAAGATGATTTTGTGTCACATCCTCTTGGGAACTCAACAGACTGCTACCACTCATGCAGTGACAATCAAGACCTTGGGCTTCACTCAAAATGGCTGAGAGTTTCTTCAAGCGAGGTAGACAGTCGTTCATTTTTTCATCTGGTACTGGAGAAAACTGCTTGACTGACATCTACCCACACTGGTGAGGTGTCTGCAACATGATTAGCAGATACCCAGTTGGGAGATGAAGTAACACACCACTGGGGTGGCTTCCCATCGCCTGCACCACCACCATGCCATCTAAGATTGTCACCTTCTTAGTGGTGGTGGAATAACACATTAGACTTCCATGCGACCGATCACCAAGTCTGAACAGGATAGACATTCCACATGAACAGTACTTACAAGTCATGCTACATCATAGCTAGGTATAAACGCCCACAAACACACACCTAATCTGTGTCTCCCCAGTGCTCAACATGATCCTGGTGTCAGTGTAGCAAAACAGCAACAGACAGTGTACACATTATTTTACTATTCGCAGCTGTGTGACAGGCTTTAGAAAAGAGGACAACCATTGGTCTAGAACATTTGAAACGCCATGAAATTGATATACAAACAGTTTTAACTCCAAAACCCTTGGCATACTTTAGTAGTTACAGCATTCTGCCAAGGTCACTAACTCCAACAGAAAAAAAACGACAATATGTTTTTTTTCTACTTCAAAGGATCCTAAGACTATATTTACTCACAATGATCGCCAAATTTACCACGCAAACCAACGGGCACCTCAATCCTACATTGCCCCAATTAGTAACATATGGGTACTAATAAGTGAAGACCACAGATAAGCTTTCATTAGGTTAGATAAGGATACATGAAAACCACACCGAGAAAACGCTTTAAAACCTCTCCACCAACACAACACTAAAAACCAAACCATCACTGACCATAACCCACCTCGGGTTGTACTTCCGAATGATGACGACCAACCACACTAATAGGAGGACTTGAGGAGGGAGACAGAGGCCTGATGCCACACAGGGTGTCCATAAATGATTACTCTGATTAAAGCAAGAGCATACTGTTTTAGGTTAAATTTATGCATAACCTTGTATTTCCAAACAAAACCAACTCTGTATCCTCCTAACACAAAAAAACAAACAAAAAACAAACACAAAACAAAAAACAAAAAACAACACAAAAACAAAAAAAACAAAAAAACCCAAAAAAAAAAAAAAAAAAAAAACAAAAAAAAAAAAATTATTACTTAGTAATATTATTATTAAATATTAGTAGTAGTAGTAGTATTGCCACTGCTACTATTTATTCTATTATTAATAGCAGTAACCTGATTGTGCAGCCTTGTTCTGGTCACCGCACTACAGAATAGATACAGAATCCCTTGAAAGAATCCAGAGGAGAATGACAAGACTAATCCCTGGCATTAGGAACCTTGAGAACAGAGACAGATTAAAGCATCTTAATTTGCACTACCTCGAAAGACATACAAGATTCAGAAAGGTACTCAAACTATCCAAACCAGAGCTAACCCGTAGTAATTATTCTTAAATTAGACAAATTTAGATTTAGGCGCGAGATAGGTAAACATTGGTTTGAAATAGAGTAGTGATGAAAGGAACGTTACCAAATATCATCATTAACTCGAATACGCTGGATAACTTCAATATACAGCAGGTTGACGGATATATAAGCGATAAGGTAAAACGACTGCCCAGTGACCCCGCAGTTTCTCCATTCTATAAGCCTCTAACTAACCTGACAGATGTGTGGTCACAGTCAGGTCGTCTCTTCACTAATCTGTCCAACTTATAAGTGTATTTATTTCCCCAACCTTTATAAGCCCAACTACAGATTATTTATACGATCCTATGGCTTTTTAATCACAATTGTATAGAGGTGAGAGTGTCACAATTTAATAACCCAAACCTAACCTAACCTAAAAAAAACTCAAAGCACTTGATGATTTAGGCAAACAACACTGTTATACACTCACTGCCTTATTGAAATATTGTGCGTGATTCTGCAACTTACAGAGTCACGCTTATGATGACAGTAAGGTCACCTCCGCACATTTACACAAGAGAATCGCAACAATAACATTATCCTGTCTCTATATAACTAGTGGTGGTAAATCTTTTACTGAATACATACTCAAATGCTTCAAATTTGCAGAAACTTTTATGTGGAGTTTACAACGAGGGTAGTAAATCTTGTGTGTGGATGTTTGTATGTGATATGCTGCTGCGGTGGGTAACTGAGACGCTCAGTCTAGTTTGTGTTAGTCAGAAAAATGCGCGCGTGTGTGTGTGTGTGTGTGTGTGTGTTATTTGTAATGTTATGTATATACTATGTCAGTTCACATCTGTGTGCATAGATTTGTTTTCACACACAAACACGCACACACATTAATATCATTACTACACATACATCCAATGCTTTTGCGCAGTCATCAATGACAACCTTTATCAACGTCGTCTTAACATATCTTTTGGCGAAAAACTGCTGAAGAAATTTTATAATATTTTACCATGTATACAGTATTAGGTATTAGAATTTTGCTATGACAGTTGGTGAACCTCACTATATAGATGATTCGGATAAAAATCTTGAAAAATATCACCATACCTGTTAGTTTTCTATCAAACAGGAAATTATCTTTGCAATACCAAACTTTACTTCCATGTTATACAAGATAAAGACCAGTTATCTACAAGATATGAAACCTTGAGATAATGTTCCTCTTGTCTCCACCTGATTATAGCAAGACATGAACACTTTCCCAGTGTCAGAAGTAAAATGTATACAACATGTTAATGACATGGACTAAACCAGTTGGAGAAAAGTATCCGCTGTTTAAATGATCTTTGATTTGGAAAAATATTCCATAATTTTTGTGTAAGAATGTATAGAAATCAAATTAAGCCAAAAAAGTCATAAACGGTCTAATTGAAGAGTGGTGAGAACTGGCTCCATCTGGGATGGTGAATGACATCCCTTATGAGAATTAATATCGACCCAATTTCGTAACGAGCGCAATTAATAACGTCCAACACCACCAAAAAAAACATGCATTAGTATAAATACTTAGTAGTCTAAATTCCATATTTTAATAAGTCCAAATATACCAGAATAACCAATTACAGTAGTCCATGCATGTTTCATTTATGTATCACTAACCATGTTGTTAATACAACATAACCAGTGACATAACCATGTTTTTAATTCTTAGTGACTCAATGCATTGCAAGATTGACCTACCTTACCACTTTTTAAACATTTGGAGTGGTGGTAATAATCACTTGCCATTGACAGTGGTAAAATCAAGTGTGATATATTATTTTTATGTCCATGATTTCAACAAAATGAATAATGTCTTCCAAAAAAAAAGAAATTTATATATATAAACTTTGAGGGAATGCTTAGATTTTGTTACCGATGTTTTCCAGTTAGTTACGTTAGGTAGGTTAAGTTAAAATTTTATGTAGAACAATAAATTTTAGCACTTATCATTTTTTCTGAGTAAAAAAAGGATCACAGTTTTGAATCACCACAAAAATCCACATTAAAAAAAAATAATTTTTGAGTGTGTTAGCATATCAAACCAAACAAATTGCTCCACTGGAAATTTAAATTACTATTATTTAACAGACAAATTACCCACAATATGTAGGTGCTGGAAACTCATAAATATTAACCTCTAAATAAAAAATAAACAAATTTGCAAACTTAACTAACACAATATTAATGACTTTATTACACTCTACAGGTGAGATACACCGACTATTCACCTTTCACCCAATACTGAAGAAATAAATCTCGGCATCATGAATGATGGAAATTTTTTCGGTTACTGGGAAAATTCTTGAATTCCATACCTAACCTAACCTCGAAACAATCCCCAGACCTCGAACAGAAAACTTGGAACCTTCCATAAAAATCCCCAAATTATTAATTATTTTATCCTGAATTTTTCTCATAGACCAGAAAAAATGCAATTTTGAATACAGAAAATATGCCTCAGAGAACCATAACAGATGCCTTAATTAATATTTTTTGTACTACAATTTACATATATACTGTGGATGATTTTTTACTTTAAAATACTGTACTCTTGACTGTCCATTTATTATAACATATCCTGCTTTTAATAGTTGCTATATTCTGACATAAGTGCTAATATCATCAGTATTCTTATCCTTATTATTACTTAGTTTTGAGTTAAACATTAAAAAATGCATAAATAATTTGTGATTAATATTACGACTGTATTACGACATTTTAAACCATTTAATTATCATCTTGTTTTGTGTTTAACAATTTTAGTCTCTGATTAGTTGGTAGAATTTCAAGGACTATACCCACTGTAGAGGGCATTAATAAATAAAAACAACAACTACATTTTTATAGAGGTTCATTACATATAATGCTACAACATAATTACAACTCAGTATTATACATGAATCATCAGGGCAGCATATATAAAGGCATGGCGGCCGAATTTCGTCAAGAGGGAGTGAGGTCAGTCGACAAGGTGGAGGCTCATACATGTACAGTATAGATATTACTTCATAACTTGGGAATATTATGGTTTCACATATACCAGGAATTCATATAGTCATGTTTATATTTAATGGTGTATCAGTAACTACATCGGAGGACTTGGCTTTGAATGTTGCAATTCACATTAACTATGGTATCACCCAAACAATTTTCGTTCGTTCCTTACAGCGATTTTAGCAGACCCCTGACCTCAAAGCGTAGATGCTCGGTCGTGTCATCATTAGTAATTTTCCTTGGCCTGCCTTGTTTCCGTCTATACTGCTGAGCTAGCTTTCACTTTTCACCTCATAATGTCTCGATTATGAGAGTTACATGGATACCAATATTGTTAACTAGCTACGCTGTATGACGCTATTTTTTTTATTCTTTTCACCTGAAATATAAATATCTATGAATACTTCATGATTATTGACAGCAATACGTAACTGAAACGAAGTACATTGAT
>NW_024742749.1:5000-12500 GCF_018991925.1 Homarus americanus
GCCAGCGTCGCTTGCTTATATTGCTTGTGTGGTCCCAGGTTACGGTTGTTGTTGTTGCTGGTTGCTGTTACAGCGTCCCGTGTTGTTGTTGTTGTTGTTGTTGTTGTTGTTAATCTCGTCCTGTGTTGTTGTTGTTGTTGTTGTTGTTAAAGAATCCCGGCAGTTGTTGTTGTTGTTGCTTGCTTGTTGTTGGTAGTGGGTCCCGGTAGGGTTGTTGTTGTTGCTACATATATGGTTGCCAGGTCCCAGGTTGTTGTTGTTGTTGTTGTGTGTCCAGGTTGTTGTTGTTTATGTTGTTGTTGTTGTGGGTCCCGTGCTTGCTGCTACATGTTGTTGTGTGGTCCTGTGTTGTTGTTATATATGTTGTTATACAGGTCCTGTGTTGTTGTTGTTGTTGTTGTTGTTGTTGTGCGTCCTGTGTTGCCGTTATTGTTGTTGTTGTTGTTGTGTGTCCCAGTTGTTGCTTGTTGTTGTTGTTGTTGTTTGTTTTTTGGTCCTGTGTTGTTGTTGTTTGTTGTTGTTGTTGTTGTGTGTCCTGTGTTGTTGTTGTTGTTGTTTGTTGTGTACCTGTGTTGTTGTATTTATTTTTTGTGTCCTGTGTTGTTGTTGTTGTTGTTGTTGTGTGTGTCCTGTGTTGTTGTTGTTGTTGTATTAAGGTTGGGTCTGTTGGTTGTTTATTTGTTTGTTGTTGTTGTTGTTGTGTGTCTTGTGTTGTTGTTGTTGTTGTTGTTGTTGTTTTTGTTGTATGTTGTTGTTGTTGTTTTTTTGTGGTCTAAGTTGTTGTTGTTGTGTGTTGTTGTTGTGTGTCCTGTGTTGTTGAGTTTATTGTTGTTGTTATATGTCTTGTGTTGTTGTTTGTTGTTGTTGTTTATTTATTGTGTTGCTGTGTTGTTGTTGTTGTTGTTATTTGTGTTGTTTTTGTTTATTTATTTGTCGGTGTCCTGTTTTGTTGTTGTTGTTGTTATGGTTGTGTGGTCCTGTGTTATTATTGTTGTTGTTGTTGTTGTTGTGTGTTATTGTGTTGTTTATTTGTTTTTGTTGTTGTTGTTTTGTCCTGTGTTGGTTGTTGTTGGTCTGGTGTGTTGTGTTGTTGTTGTTAGTTGTTGTCCATATTTATTTGTTGTTGTTTTTGTTATTTGATTTGTGTGTCCGTGTTGTTGTTTGTTTGGATTGTTATTGTTGTTGTTGTTGCCGGTTTTTGTTGTTGTTGTGTCTGTTGTTGTTGTTGTTGTTGTTGTTGTTGTTGTGTGTCTTGTGTTGTTGTTGTTGTTGTTGTTGTTGTTGTTTGTTGTGTTGTTGTTGTTGTTGTTGTTGTTGTGCTGTGGTTGTTGTTGTTGGTTGTTGTTGTTGTTGTGTGTCTTGTGTTGTTGTTGTTGTGTTGTTGTGTTGTTGTTGTTGTTTGGTTAGGTTGTGTTGTTTGTTGTTGTTGTTGTTGTGTGTTGTGTTGGTTGTTGTTGTTTTGTTGTTGTTGTTGGTGTCCTGTGTTGTTTGTTGTTGTTGTTGTTGGTTATTGTGTGGTTGTTGTTTTTGTTGTTGTTGTTGTTGTTGTTGGTTGTTGTTGTTTTTGTTATTTATTTATTTATTTGTTGTTATGTTATTTGTTTTTATTGTTTGTTGTTTGATTGGTATGTTGTTGTTATGGTTGTTGTTTTTGTTGTGTGTTGTTTATGTTATTTATTGGTCCTGTGTTGTTGTTGTTTATTTGTTTATGTTATTTATGTCCCTGTGTTGTTGTTGTTGTTGTTGTTTGCAAGCTGTTGTGTGTGTGGTGTTGTTTATTTATTTGTTGTTGTTTGTGTGTCCTGTGTTTTTTTTTTTGTTGTTTATTCCAGGTTGTTGTTGTTATTTGTTGTTTTTTTTTTTGTTGTGTGTCCTGGTGTTGTTGTTTTTTGTTGTTGTTGTTGTTGTGTGTCCGTGTTGTTGTTCTTGTTGTTGTTGTTGTTGTTGTTGTGGGTTTATTTGTTGTTGCTGTGGTTATGTTGTTGTTGTTGTTGTTGTGTGTGTTGTTGTTGGTGGTTGTTGGTGTGTCCTAGGTTGTTGTTGTTGTTGTTATGTTATGTGTGGTCCCAGTTGTTGTTGTTGTTTTTGTTGTTGTTTGTCCTGGGTTGTTGTTGTTGTTGTTGTTGTTGTTGTGCTGTCCTGTGTTGTTGTTGTTGTTGTTGTTGTTGTTGTGTGTCCTGTGTTGTTGTTGTTGTTGTTATGCTTGCTAAGTTGTTGTGTTGTTGTTGTTATACTCGTTGTTGTTTCTGTTATATATGGTTTTTGTGTAGGTTGTTGTTGTTGTTTGTTGTTGTTTTTGTTGTTGTTGTTGTTGTTGTTGTGTGTTTGTTGTTGTTGTTGTGTGTTGTGTTGTTGTTGTTGTTGTTGTTGTTGTGTGTCCTGTGTTGTTGTTGTTGTTGTTGTTGTTGTTGTTTGTGTCCTAGGTTGTTGTTGTTGTTGTTGTTGTTATTAGGTGTTGTTGTTGTTTTTATATATATTGTTGGTGTGTTGTTGTTGTTGTTGTGGTCCTGTGTTGTTGTTGTTTAGTGGTCCTGTGTTGTTGTTGTTATTAAGTTGGTGGTTGTTGTTGTGTTGTGTTGTTGTTGTTGTGTATCCTGTGTTGTTGCTAGTTGTTGGTTGTTGTTGTTGTGTCCTGTGCTGTTGTTGTTGTTGTTGTTGTTGTTGCTGTTGGTTGTGGTCCTGTGTTGTTGTTGTTGTGTTGTTGTGTGGTCCTGTTGTTGTTGTTGTTGTTGTTGGTGTTGTGTTGTTGCTTGTTGTTGTTGTGTTGTTGCCTCATGTGTGGTCAGGTGTTGTTGTTGTTGTTGTTGTGTCCTGTGTTGTTTGTTGTTGTTGAAGTTGCCGTGTCCTGTGTTGTTGTTACAGTGGTCCGTGTTTTTGTTGTTGTTGTTGTTGTTGTTGTTGTTGTGTGTGTTGTGTCAGTTGTTGTTGTTGTTGTTGTGTGTCCCAGTTTTGTTGTTGTTGTTGTTAGGTCCTGTATTGTTGTTGTTGTTGTTGTTGTTGTGTCCTGTGTTGTTGTTGTTGTTGTTGTTTGTGTGTCCCAGGGTTTTTTGGTTGTTGTTGTTGTTGCTGTTTGTTGTGTCCTGTGTTGTTGTTGTTGTTATTGTGTATATATGTTGTTGTTGTTGTTGTTGTTGTTGTTGTTCGGTCATGTATTGCTGTTGGTTGTGTTGTTGTTGGTTGCCAGTCCCGTGTTGTTGTTATGTTGTTGTTGTTGTTGTTATTGGTGTCCCATGTTGCTGTTGTTTGTTGTTGCTGTCGTTAGTTATTATGTTGGTTGTGTGTGTCCCTGTTGTTGTTGTTGTTGTTATGTGTCCTAGTTGTTGTTGTTGTTGTTTGTTTGTTGTTGTTGTGTGTCCTGTGTTGTTGTTATTTGTTGTTGTGTGTCCTGTGTTGTTGTTGTTGTTGTTGTTGTTGTTGTTGTTGTTGTTGTTGCGTCCCTAGTTGTTGTTGTTGTTGTTGTGGTGTCCTGTGTTGTTGTGTTGTTGTTGGTTGTTGTTGTTGTTGTTGTGTGTCCTATGTTGTTGTTGTTGTTGTTGTTGTAAGTCCCAGTTGTTGTTGTTGTTGTTGTTGTGTGTCCGGTTGTTGTTGTTGTTGTTGTTGTTGTTGTTGTTGTTGCCGTTGTTGCGTGTGGTTGTTGTTTGTTGTTGTTTGTTGTCAGTCCCGGTTTGTTGTTGTTGTTGTTGCTTGTAGGTCCTGTGTTGTTGTTGTTGTTGTTGTTACTTTATGTTGTTGTTGTTGTTGTTATTGGTTGTGGTCCTGTATTATTGTTGTTGCTGTTGTTGGTGGTGTCCTGTGTTGTTGTTGTTGTTGTTGTTGTTACTGTGTCCTGTGTTGTTGTTTGGTTGTTGTTGGTGCTTCCTGTGTTTGTTGTTGTTGTTGTGTGTTCCGTTGTTGTTGTTGTTATGTTTGTTGTTGGTCGTGTGCTGTTGTTATTGTTGTTGTTGTTGTTGTTGTTGTTGTTGTTGTGTGTCTTTGTTGTTGTTATTTACTGTGTTGTTGTTGTTGTTGTTGTTGTGTCCTGTGTTGTTGTTGTTGTTGTTGTTGTTGTCATGTATTGTGTTGTTGTTGTTGTTGTTTTTGGTGTCTGGTTGTTGTTTGTGTTGTTGTTGTGTGGTTATTTATTTGATTTGTGTGGTTGTTGTTGTTGTTGTTTTTGTTGTTGTTGTTGTTGTGTGTCATAAGTGGTTGTTGGTATGTGTGGTTGTTGTTATTGTTGTTGGTGTGTCCTGTGTTTGTTGTTTTTTTTTTTGTTGTTGTTGTGTTGTTTTTGGGTTGTTGTTGTGTTGTGTCCTGGTGTTTTTGTTTTTATTTGTTTGTTGTAGGTTGTGTCTGTGTTTGTTGTTTGTTTATTTTTTGATTTGTTTATTTGTTGTTGTTGTTGTTGTGTGGTCCTGTGTTTTTTTTGTTGTTGTTGTTGTGTGTCCTGTGTTTTTGTTGTTGTTGTTGTTGTTGTGTCCTGTGTTGTTGTTGTTGTTGTTGTTGTTTATTGTGTTGCTGTTGTTTTTGTTTAGTGTTGTTGTTGTTTTTGTTTATTTGTTGTTGTTATTTTGTGTCCTGTGTTGTTGTTGTTGTTGTTGTTGTTGTGTTGTTGTTGTTATTTGTTTATTGTGTCCTGTGTTGTTGTTGTTTGTTATTGTTGTTTTTGTGTGTCCTGTGTTTGGATTTGGTTATTTATTTATGTTATTTGTGTTGTTGTATGGTTGTTTTTGTTAAGTTTGTTGCTTGTTGTGTCCTGTGATTTATTTGTGGGTTGTTTTGTTATTATGTCCTGTATTTAGTTTGTTGTTGGTTATGTTGTTTTTAGTGGGTTATTTGTTGTTGTTGTTGTTGTTGTGTCCTGTGTTGTTGTTGTTGTTGTGTATGTGTTGTTGCTTGTTATTGGTGGTTGTTGTTGTTGTTGTTGTGTCTGTTGTTGTTATTGTTGTTGTGTTGTTGTTGTTGTTGTGTCTGGTTATTGTGTTGGTTGTGTTGTTGTTGTTGTTGTCCTGTGTTGTTGTTGTTTATGGGTTGTTGTTAATGTTTGTTGTTGTTGTGTAGTTGTTGTATTTGTTTGTGTGTGGTTGTTATTGTTGTTGTTGTTGTGTCCTGTGTTATTTTTGTTGTTGTGTCCTGTTTTTTTGTTATATTTGTTTATTTGTTGTTGTTGTTATTGTGTTGTTGTTGTTTGTGGTCCTTGTGTTTTTGTTGTTGTTTTTTGTTTTTGTGTCCTGTGTTGTTGTGTTGTTTGACTGTTGTGTTGTTGTTGTAGTTGTTGTTGTTAGTTTGTGTGGTCCTGTTTGTTTTTGTTTGTTTTTTTGTCTGTGTTGTTGTTGTTGTTGTTGTTGTTGTTGTTTATGTTGTTTTTGTTGTTTTTGTGTCCTGGGGTTGTTGTTGTTGTTGTTGTGTCCTGTGTTTTGTTGTTGTTGTTGGGTTGTGTGTCCTATTGGTTGTTGTTGTTTTTTGTTGTTGTTGTTGTTGTTTTTGTGTCCTGTGTTGTTGTTGTTGTTGTTGTGTTGTTGTTGCTTGTGTCCTGTGTTGTTGTTGTTGTTGTTGTTGTTGTTGTGTCCTGTATATTTGTTTTTGTTGTTGTTGTTGTTGTTGTTGTTGTATGTCTATGTTGTTGTGTTGTTGTTGTTGTTGTGGTGTTGTTGTTTTTGTTGTTGTTGTTGTGGTCCTGTGTTTATTTTGTTTTTGTTGTAAGTCACATTTTTTGTTTTTGTTTGTTTAGTCTTGTGTTTTTTTTGTTGTTGTATTGTTTTGTATGTTGTTGTTGTTGTTGTGTGTCCTGTTTTTGTTTTTGTTTGTTTTTGTGTCCTGTGTTGTTGTTGTTGTTTGTTGTTGTTGTTGTTGGTGCCAGGTTATTGTGTTGTTTATTGTTGTTGTTGTGTGTTTGTGTTGCTGTTGTTGTTTTTGTTGTTGTTGTTGGGTTGGTCCTGTGTTGTTGTTGTTGTTGTTGTTGTTGTGTGTATTTGTTGGTGTTGTTTGTTTGTTGGTTGTTTTTGTTGTTGTGTGGTCCTGTTTTTGTTGTTGTTGTTAGTTTTTTTGTTGTTTTTGTTGTTGTTGTGGGGTCTGTGTTTTTGTTGTTTATTTTTGTTGTTGTTGTTATTCTAGGTTGTTGTTGTTATGGTTGTTGTTGTTGTGTGTCCCAGGTTGTTGTTGTTTGTTATGGTTGTTGTTGTCCTGTGTTTGTTGTTGTTGTTGTGTGGTCCCAGTGTTGTTGCTTGTTTGTTGTGTGTCCCAGGTTGTTGTTTGTTGTTGTTGTTGTTGTTGTTGTGTGTCCTGTTGTTTTATTTATTTATGTTGTTGTGTCCTGTGTTGTTGTTGTTGTTGGTTGTTGCTGTGTGTCCTGTGTTGTTGTTGTTGTTAGTTGGTTGTTGTTGTGTGTCCTGTGTTGGTTTTGTTGTTGTTGTTGTTGTTGTTGTGTCTTATTTGTTGTCCGTGGTTTGTTGTTGTTGTTGTTGTTGTGTCCTGTGTTGTTGTTGGTAAGGTTGTGGTGTGTCCCGGGTTGTTGTTGTTGTTGTTATTATGTGTGGTCCCAGTTGTTGTTGTTGTTGTTGTTGTTATTTGTTTGTTGTTGTTGTTGTTGTTATTTGTTGTTGTGGTCCTGTGTTGTTGTTATTTTTTTGCTATTGTTGTGTGTTCCTTATTTGTTGTTATTGTTGTTATTTGTTAGTGTCCTGTGTTGTTGTTGTTGTTGTTGTTGTGTGCTATTTATTGGTTGTTGTTATTTTGTCCTATGTTGTTGTTGTTATTTGTTGTTGTGTGGTCCTGTGTTGTTGTTGTTGTTGTTGTTGTTGTTGTTGTTGTTTGTTTGTTTGTTTGTTGTTGTGTGTCCTGTTTTGTTGTTGTTGTTGTTGTTTTTTTTGTCGTGTCCTATGTTGTTGTTGTTGTTGTTGTTGTTTTTTTGGTGCCTGTTGTTGTTGTTGTTATTTGTATTTGTTGGTGCCTGTGTTGTTGTTGTTGTTGTGGTCTGTTTTTTTGTTGTTATTTGTGTGTCCTGTGTTGTTTCTGTTAGTTTTTTTGTTGTTTTTTTATTTATTTGTTATTGTTTTTGTGTGTCGTGTTGTTGTTATTTATTGTTGTTGTTGTTGTGTTCTGTGTTGTGTTTTTGTTGTTGTTGTTGTTGTTGTTGTTGTGTCCTGTGTTGTTGTTGTTGTTGTTGTTGTGTGTTGTTGTTGTTGTTGTTGTTGTTGTTGTCCTGTGTTGTTGTTGTTTTTGTTGTTTGTTGTGTGGTCTTGTTTTTGTTGTTGTTATTGTGTTATTTGTTTTTTTTGTTTTCATTATGGGTGTTATTTGTTTTTGTTATTTGTTATTTGTTGTTTTTGTTTTTGTTTTTGTTGTTGTTGTTGTCTGTGTTGTTTATTTGTTGTTTTTGTTGTTGTGTGTCTTGTTTTTTTTTTTGTTTTTGTTATTTTTGTTTTTATTGTTGTTTTTGTTGTTGTGTCCTGTGTTGTTTTTTGTTGTTGTTTGTGTGTATTATTTTATTTGTTGTTGTTGTTGTTGTTGTTTGTTGTGTTGTTT
>NW_024742749.1:20000-60000 GCF_018991925.1 Homarus americanus
TTGTGAGAGACCTATAAAATTGTTCGTTGTATTTTGGTGTATAAATTGTCCTTTTATTTATTTTAATATTTTCTATAATTTGGTTTGATTTTTATATTATCTTGAATGATTTACCTGATTCTTATGTCTGGTTTTTGTTTAATCTTGATTTATTTTTTGTTTATAATTTTTTATGATTTTATTATTTCATTTAATGGATTTTTATTTGTTATTTACTGATACATATAGCAGCTATGTAACTTATCTCTACCTATCTGTATCATTTATCAATTTAATGTTTTTTAGTGTAAATATCTATTTTAATAATTATTAAAAAATAATTTAAAATCTAAAATCTTGATCTTAATTAAAAATATAAAATTATTATTAAACGAAAAAATATAACTAATTTTTCATACAAGTAAATTTTATACGCGAATTATATAAAAGTTTACTGTATGTGACAATCTTGGACCTAAATTTTAGCTGATATTAAATTAAAAATTATTCTATAGAAAAACTAAAATAATTTAATTCAATAAAATAAATAATACAGAAATTAAATCAATCTTAATTTGATATAATTTACTCCATTTTTACTAATTGAAGCATAAATGTCAAACTCTTTATCCTTAATATTAAGCCATAAAATAAACCTCAATTATGCCATCTTATGTTTCAATGTTTTGGCCTTAAGTTTAACACAAAATAAATTAAGTTTGTATGTTTATAAAATGACTCTTGTATATAGACAGTTCAACCCACTAAAACGTGTGATAATGTTATTAACTTATAGAAATTATATAAAAATACCGTAAATTATTAAAAACTATAAATTTAACACATAAGATTAGTGGACAAATCATAATTTAATTTATATCATAATAATAATGACAAACATTAATTATCCTTATTAGAACAAATAACTGTTATGAATAAATGATAAACAATTAATGTTCCCATAGTAACACTTATGTAACTTAATACAAACAATTATAAAAATACTTAGGGACAAAGGCAAAATAAATCAAACTTTTTAACACAATAAAGTAATACTTTTGAACCTAAAACATATTTAAATATCATATGCTTAAGAAATTTATGTAATTAATATAACAAATCTTTTATAATTAGTTAAGTTACTACTGCTGCTACTATTAATTATTACTACTACTACTACTACTAATGATCTTGGCGTCATCAGGGTTGGTGACATCATTCATCTGGTGACATCAGTGACGTCATCTAGGTCACGTCAGTAATCTAGGTCACCAGAGCTGTGTTGAAAGACCTCATCAGTGCTTGTCGTCTGGTGAGGTGAGGTGATGGGGAAAGTGAGGGGGTAATGGGGAATTAGTAGGGGTTGAAGCTTGGGCGTGAAAGGTGAGGTGAAGGTGAGGTGAGGTGAAGTGAAGGTGAAGGTGAGGTGAGGTGAAGGTGAAAGATGGGGTGGGAAGGTGAGGTGAGGGTGAAGGTGAAGGTGAGGTGAGGTGAAGGTGAAAGGTGAGGTGAAGGAGTGAAAGATGGTGGGAGTGAAAGGGGAGTTGAAGGTGAGGTGGGGTGAAGGTGAAAGGTGTGAGGTGAGAAAGGAGTGAAAGGTGGGGTGAAGGTGAAAGGTGAGATGAGGTGAGGAGTGGAAAGGTGAGGTGGGAGGTGAAAGGTGAGGTGGTGAAGGGTGGAAAGTGAAGTTGAGGAATGAGGTGAGAGGGATAAAAGGTGAAAGTGAGGAACATCTCTGCTACACCATACAATATACATCACATACATATATAGTGTATAACCTAACCTACATAAGACCATACAGCATATACATCATACATACATACACGTGTAGATGTATAACCTAACCTACACCCAGACCATACACAGACTATACATCATACATACATACACGTGTAGATGTATAACCTAACACACCCCACACCATACACAATATATCACATACATACACGTGTAGATGTATAACCTAACCTATACCTCAGACCATACACAGCTATACATCATACATACATACACGTGTAGATGTAAACTAACCTCATCTAAACACTGTATAAATGTACTAAAATTAATTCAACATTACACAACACATTTAACTCCAAACATCTGTACCAACGTGATAATATTAACATCTGTCATAACTTCATAAACACCTGTACAGCGTTAATACATATTTACATAACATACAATACCTGTATTTAATTAAACACCTGTATTAGTTACATAAAACTACTAGGTACTATTTTTTAATAATTAAAAATATAAAATAATAAAAACAAGACGGTTTTTAAAATTAGAAAAAAAATTAAGTACAAAGTATTACTAAAAAATATTATTCGATAAAAATAATCAAATGACATTTTTTAAGTATAACAATATTTAAACTTTGTGAAAAATATAATAAGAAAATATTTAAGATAATAAAATTATAAAAAATAATTACGATAATAAGTTAAATTAAGCCATAAAAAAAAAAAATTGGGACAACAAAAATAAAAAATTAAATATGAAAAATAAGAAAAATTAAATTAACACGAGAAAAAAAAAAATTAGACGAGAAAAACCAAAGAAAAATCAAATAAATTATGAATAAATAAATAAAATAATTAAGAAAACAATAATTAATAACATTTATTCACAAATATAATCAATACCATAATTAAAACCACAAGACAATTAATTAGCAATATAATCAAGAGAATAATTAACACGAAAATAATTTTAAGTTTTATACCAAGAATAATTGATTACAAAATTATTATTTAACCCAAAAAATACAACTAAATATTTAATTGTGAAATAAATACAAAAATAAAATACTTGTTAGGTAGGAATATTACACTGGAGAGAGAAGAGAAAATGTGTGTGTGAGAGAAAACAATAATGTGGGAGAGAGAGAGAGAGAGAAACAATAATGTGAGAGAGAGAGAGAAACAATAATGTGAGAGAGAGAGAGAAGTCACCAGACCGTTCACTATTTGCCAGCGATCAGCGGTAAATCTTCGCCGTAATGTGTTTGTTCAGGAGCTCCGACCAGACCTGCCATGTCAGGCCTAGTGATCCTGGGGCTTCACCAGGCTTCACGGGGCTTCAACAGGCTTCACGGTGGTGGGGGAGGTGAGGAGGAGGAGGATGGAGGAACGAGGCTTCATGAGGCTTCAGCAAACGTCGACTTATTTGCAGCAATCAGTTGGGTTTGTTCCGTGCTTCGAACCTTCCCACTTCCTTTGTTCACAAGTGTCGATCCCTGAGTTACAAGGTGTTTCATGAGGGTTCAGTGGGGATTCATGAGGTGTTTCATAGAGTTCAGTGGGGATTCATGGGGTGTTTCATGAGGGTTCAGTGGGGGCTCATGAGGTGTTTCATGAGGGTTCAGTGGGGATTCATGAGGGTGTTTCATGAGGGGTTCAGTGGGATTCATGAGGTGTTTCATGAGGGTTCAGTGGGGGTTCATGAGGTGTTTCATGAGGGTTCAGTGGGGGTTCATGAGGTGTTTCATGGCTTCAGGAGGTTTCTGGGACTTCAATACAGGGGTTCAGGAGGCAAGGGAGTTTCAGAACCTTAAGGAGGTTTCAGTGGGAATTCATGAGACTTTGCTTAGCTTCAATACTCTTTTGTGAGGCTTCGTAATATTTTAGGACTGGACGAGGCTTCAGGAGCTTCAGAATGTGATGGGGTTTCAAAAGACCTATGAAAGCTTCAGAAATACTTTAAAGGAATCATAAGACTTAGAGATTTATGAGGCTTCAAAAGGCTTCATAAAACTTTAAAAAGCTTCATTTGGGACTCTAGAAGCTTCAAACGATTCATGAGGCTTC
This sequence comes from Homarus americanus, assembly GCF_018991925.1. Lineage (NCBI taxonomy): Eukaryota > Metazoa > Arthropoda > Malacostraca > Decapoda > Nephropidae > Homarus > Homarus americanus. Next base: position 23,795 of record NW_024742749.1, read on the forward strand.
AAAAGGATTCAGGAATGCTTAAGGAGGCTCTCGAAGAGGCTATAAAGCTTCAATGAAGTTCATCAGGCTTATAAAGCTTCAATGGGGTTTCATGAGGCTTCACCTTGCGCATCATGGCTCCACACGGTCTATGAGGCTTCGTAGAGTCAACAATTCTCTAACAATCAGCGGTAAGGTTCGCCGTCGTGTTTGTTCCGGAACTCGAACTTTCCGGTCTCGCTTTACTCAAACCCTAACGATCGGAGACTTAACCGAGACTTTACCCTGTCTACCTGCTGTTTTAAGGCTTCACCTGTTGTATCAAGGCTTCATTTCTTAAGCCAGTTCTATGAAGCTTTGTTGCCAAAGACTCAATTACATTTAAAGAGTAAGTTCCGGGGCTTCGAAGCTTCATTTCTGCTTCAAGCTCAAATGGGTTCAGATAGCTTCAGAAGGCTTCAATACACTTAGGAAGGCTTCCATTATTATGATATTTGGGTTCATGAGGCTTCGTTAGCAGAAAGCCTTGGGTGGATAATGGCTGTGACGGATGGCTGGCTGGCTGGACGGATGGCTGGCTGGCTGGACGGATGGATGGGTGGGATAGGTGAGATTGGGTGGCTGGGTGGAGTGGTGGGCGGCTGGGTGGGTGAGTGGGCGGCCGGGCGGGTGAGTGGGCAGCCGGGCAGGGTCTTGGAAGATGGCCTAACTTGTCTGGGTTAAGTTAATGAAACAAGGAGAGAGGAGGTCGCGAAGGCTGATTGAGACCACCGATTCTCCGCTCAAGTTTAATTAGATCTGCTATACCCCCTCCCTACCCCTCCCCCTCCCCTCCCTACCCCCTCCCCCTCCCTCCCCCTCCCCTACCCCTCCCCTCTCCCTCCCTACCCCTCCCCCCTCCCTCCCTACCCCTCCCCACCTCCCTCCCTACCCTCCCCTCTCCCTCCCTACCCGCTCTCCTTCCCTACCGCTCTCCTTCCCTCCCTCCCCTACCTTCCCCTTCCCTCCCCTACCCTCTCCTTCCCTCCCTTTCTACCCCTCCCTTTCCCTGCCTCCTTCCCTCTACTCCCCCTCCCTCCCTACCGCTCCCCTTCCCTCCCCACCTTCCCTTCCTTCCCTCCCTACCGCTCCCTCTTCCCTCCCCTCCCCTCCCTCTACCGCTCCCCTTCCCTCCCCTACCCTCCTCTTCTCCCCCCTCCCCTACCCCCTCTTCCCTCCTTCCTTCCCTCCCCCACCCCTCCCTCCCTTCCTTCCCCCCCCCCCCTCCCTGACAAGAAGGTAACGAAAAATAAATGATCTTTCAACTCTCCTCTCTCCCTCTCAGACTATCTTGATTCCCTCCTTCAACTCTCTCCTTCCCTCCCTCTCCTTCCATTCCCTCCTTCCCCAACTCTCTCCTTCCTTCCCTGTCTCTCTTCTTCCCTCCCTCCCTCGCCCTTCCCTCCATCTTGGGAGAAAGATGGAGAAATGAGAAAGGCTGTCGTAATTTCTCCTCCTCCCTCCCTCTCCCTCTCTCTCTCTCTCTCTCTCTCTCTCCCTCTACCTCTCTCATACTTTTCTCATATAATCACATTTCTTCTCTCTCTCTCTCTCTCTCTCTCTCTCTCTCTCTCTCTCTCTCTCTCTTTTTCTCTCTCTCTTTTTTTTCTCCCTCCTCCCCTCTCTCTCTCTCTCTTTCTCTCCCCTCTCTCTCTTTTCTCTCCCCCCCCCTCTCTCTCTCCGAATAGTGATAACCTGCCTTAGTATCTTGGTCAAGTCTCGCTATCCTATCACGATACGTCTCGCTAATTCAGCACTGTCTCGTTATCTCACAGTGGCATCTCGCTATCCTACCGTGAAGTCTCGCAATGGTACCATGAGATCTCGTTATGGTACATTAAGTCTCGCAATGGTACCATGAGGTCTCGCTATGGTACATTAAGTCTCGCAATGGTACCATGGGGTCTCTCTATGGTACATTAAGTCTCGCAATGGTACCATGAGGTCTCTCTATGGTACATTAAGTCTCGCAATGGTACCATGGGGTCTCTTTATGGTACATTAAGTCTCGCAATGGTACCATGAGGTCTCGCTATGGTACATTAAGTCTCGCAATGGTACCGGGGTCTCGCTATGGTACATTAAGTCTCGCAATGGTACCATGAGGTATATAACTATGGTACATTAAGTCTCGCAATGTACCATGAGGTCTGTCTATGGTACATTGTCTCACAATGGTACCATGAGGTCTCTCTATGGTACATTAAGTCTCGCAATGGTACCTGCGAGGTCTCGCATAGTACATTAAGTCTCGCAATGGTACCATGGGGCTGCTATTGTACATTAAGTCTCGCAATGGTACCATGGGGTCTGTCTATGGTACATTAAGTCTCGCAATGGTACCATGGGGTCTCTCTATGGTACATTAAGTCTCAATGGTACCATGAGGTCTCTGCTATAGTACATTAAGTCTCACAATGGTACCATGGGGTCTCCTATTGTACATTAAGTCTCGCAATGGTGCCATGAGGGTCTCGCATGGCACATTAAGTCTCGCAATGGTACCATGAGGTCTCGCTATGGTACATTAAGTCTCGCATGGTACCATGAGGCTTCTATGGTACATTAAGTCTCGCAATGGTACCATGAGGTCTCGCTATGGTACATTAAGTCTCGCAATGGTACCATGAGGGTCTCGCTATGGTACATTAAGTCTCGCTATGGTACCATGGGGTCTCGCTATGGTACATTAAGTCTCGCTATAGCACCATGGGGTCTCGCTTTCTGGGGAGGAGAGAGACGATAACAGCGGATTAGTCCCCAAAACAAACTATTTCCACCAGGTAGATAAACAAAGGTGTTCCACAAAGGTGGTTTGAGGAATATTCTCTCTTCATACAAACACATTTTCTGTTTGAAGAAACGATAGAAAAGAAATAATAATAACAATAAAAACAACGATAACAAACAAAAATAATAATACGCTAATAATTACCGTAATTACCGACGACTTTACTAAACAGGTGAATTAATTACCCACAGGTAGACCATAACAAAAGTTTATGTAACGTGTTGTACCATTATGTAATTAAGACTCAGTTAGCTCTAAGGGGTGCGTCGGTGGTCGAGTGGTAACACCCCTCATCTACTGTCCTAATGATCGCTGGTTCGAGTCTGGGGTTGTCGACCCACCTGTGTTATGGTGACTAATTGTGCAGGTGAGGTAATGAAGGTGGTCGAGTACAGTGTCTGTCTCAGTGCTTCCTGTATAGTGAAGTAAGGGCTTAGTGTAGTTTGGTCTCTCTCTCTCTCTCATTCACTGTATCTATCTATCTATCTCATTCTGTCTCCCTCTCTCTTTCTGTCTCTTCTCTGCATCTCTCTCTCTCTCTCTCTCTCCTTTCTCTTTCTGTCTCATTCTCTGCATCTCTCTTTCATCTCTCCTTTCTCTTTCTGTCTCTCAATCTCTGCATCTCTCTCTCATTCTCCCTCTCCCCTCTCTGCCTCTCAATCTGTCTCTCTCTCTTTCTATCTCTCCCTTTCTCTTTCTGTCTCTCATTCTCTGCATCTCTCTCTTTCTCTCTCTCCTCTCTCTCTCCTCTCTCTCTCACTGGCCGCTGTTGTCCGTAATATTTAACAGAGGATGAGGAACTGTCCAGTAAACACAGCAGAGGAACGGCGTCCCGGTGTTGGCCTGGTCTCTGTTTACCTTCCCCACACCCACCAGGCCGCCCACACCGCCCACCCACCCCACCCACCCACCCCACCCACCCACATACCTGACCCACCTTCCTACCTAGACCAATCCACGCATACATACTCATTTAAGCAGTATTTTGACCCACCACCCAACCCACCTACCCACTCCAGCCACCCACCCACCCAACCCACCTACCTACAAGCCCCATACACTTACACTATCCTTATCTGTCCTGAGATTTAAAATATCCACTATTTCAAACCAACACACACACACACACACACACACATATCTTATCTAAAACACGTATGTACATCCAGCTATGTAGGTGGGGTGCCCACAAACAACCACAAACTACCTCAAACTACACAAACAACCTAGCACTATCAAGCTACTTCAAACTATCAAACTACCAACTGCCATAACTGCCCCTCAGAGCCTGCCTAAGCTGGCCAGCACATCAGGCTACTCTCATCAAACTACTTAGCAACCCTATTCCCCACAACACCCAGAGCTACCTCAAACTACACCCAGAGCAACTGGCCAAGAGCCACCTCCAAACTACGCAAGCTGCTTCCAGGCTGCCCTGAAGCTGACCAGAGCGCATCAGAGCTGCCTGAGCTGCCGCAGAGCTGTCAGAGCTGCAGAGCACCATCAGAGCTGCCCCAAACCAGCCATGAGCTGCACACCCCAGGCAACCGCAGGCTGCCGCAGAGCTGCTGCAGAGCTGCCCCCAGACAGCCGCCAGGCTGCCCCAGGCAACCGCGGGCTGCCGCCAGGCAACCGCGAGCAAGCCGCCAGACTGCCGCCAGGCAACCGCAGAGCTAAGCTGAGGCCCGCAGGCTGCCGCCAGGCTGCCGCCAGGCTGCCGCAGAGCTGCCGCAGAGCTGCCGCCGGTGCCGCGGAGCTGCCGCAGAGCTGCCGCCAGAGCTGCCGCCAGGCTGCCGCCAGGCTGCCGCAGGCTGCCGCCAGGCTGCGCCGGAAACGCGCGGGCTGCGCCAGGCTGCCGCAGGCTGCCGCGTGCCCCAGGCTGCCGCCGGGCTGCCGCGGAGCTGCCGCCAGGCTGCCGCCAGGCTGCCGCGGAGCTGCCGCAGGCTGCCGCCAGGCTGCCGCGGAGCTGCCCCAGGCTGCCGCGGGCTGCCGCCGACGCGCAGGCTGCCGCCAGGCGCCGCAGGGCTGCCGCGGGCTGCCGCCAGGCTGCCGCGGGCTGCCGCGGGCTGCCGCGGGCTGGCGACTGACGCCGCAGGCTGCCCCAGGCTGCCGCAGGCTGCCGCCGGGCTGCCGCCAGACTGCCGCCAGGCTGCCAGGCTGCACAGGCAGCCGCAGGCTGCCAGGCTGCCGCAGGCAACCGCGAGCTGCCGCCAGGCTGCCGCCGGGCTGCCGCCAGGCTGCCGCAGGCTGCCCCGGAGCTGCCGCAGGCTGCCGCCGGAGCTGCGCCGGGCTGCCAGGCTGCCGCCAGGCTGCTGCCAGGCTGTGCCGGAGCTGCCGCGGAGCTGCCGCCAGGCTGCCGCAGGCTGCCGCGGGCTGCCCCAGGCTGCGCCGGAGCTGCCGCCAGGCTGCCGCAGGCTGCCGCGGGCTGCCGCGGAGCTGCCCCCGGAGCTGCCGCAGAGCTGCCGCCGGAGCTGCCGCCAGGCTGCCGCAGGCTGCCCCAGGCAACCGCAGGCTGCCGCGGAGCTGCCGCAGGGCTCGCCGCCAGGCTGCGCCAGGCTGCCGCAGGCTGCCCAGGCAGCCGCAGGCTGCCGCCAGAGCTGCCCCAGGCTGCCGCAGACTGCCGCCAGGCCTGCCAGGCTGCCGCCAGGCTGCCCCCAGACTGCCGCCAGGCTGCCGCAGGCTGCCGCCAGGCTGCCCCAGACAGCCAGAGCTGCCGCCAGACTGCCGCCCAGGCTACCGCCAGGCTGCCCCCAGGCTACCGCAGGCTGCCGCAGGCTGCTGAGCTGCCGCCAGGCTGCCGCAGGCTGCCCAGGCCTGCCAGGCTGCCCCCAGGCAACCGCAGGCTGCCGCAGGCTGCCCAGGAGCTGCCCCCAGGCAACCGCAGAGCTGCCCAGAGCTGCCGCAGGCTGCCCAGAGCAGCCCGCAGGCTGCCGCCAGGCTGCCGCAGGCTGCCGCAGGGCTGCCGCCCAGGCCCACCCAGGCTGCCCCGCCAGGCCTGCCCCAGGCAAGCCGCCAGGCTGCCCGCGGAGCTGCCGCCAGGCTGCCAGGCTGCCCCCAGGCTGACCGCAGGCTGCCGCAGGCTACACAGGCCAGCCAGAGCTGCCGCCAGACTGCCGCAGGCTGCCGAGCTGCACCCAGGCGCTGCCCCCCAGGCTGCCATGAGCTGCTGGCTGCCAGGCTGCCGCAGGCTGCCAGGCCAATACAGGACACCGCCAGGCTGCCCCAGGCTGCCGCAGGCTGCCAGGGCTGCCCCGCAGGCTGTGCCGCCAAGTTGCCCGCCCAGGCTCACCACCCAAGCTGCCTAGGCTACTGAGCTGCCGCCAGGCTACGCAGGCTACCGCCAGGCAGCCGCCAGGGCAACCGCAAACTGCCCCAGGCTACCTTGAGCCACTGCCGGGCTGCCGCCAGAGCTACCCCCAAACAACCGCAGAGCAACCGCCAGGCAACCGCAGGCAAACTGCCAAAGCAACCGCAAACTACCCCAGGCGCACCGAGCTGCCCGCAGCAACCGCAGAGCAAGCCGCAAACTGCCCTGCCAGACTGCCGCAAACAACCGCAAACTGCCGCCAAACTGCCCCAAGCAACCGCAGAGCTGCCGCAGACTACCGCCAGACTGCCGCCAGTGACCGCCAGGCTGCCCCAGGCAACCGCAGGCAACCGCCAAACTGCCCCCAAACCAACCGCAAGCAACCACCAAGCTACCGCAGGCTGCCGCCAGGCAACCGCCAGAGCAACCGCCAGGCAACCGCAAACCAACCGCCAGAGCTGCCGCAAACAACCGCCAGGCACCGCCAGAGCTACCGCAAACTGCCCACCACGCCAAACAACCGCCAAACACAACCGCAAACTACCCCAAACAACCGCCAACTACCAGGCAACCGCGAAGCAACCGCCAGGCTGCCCCAGAGCAAGCCGCCAGAGCTGCCGCCGAGCAACCGCAGGCAACCGCGGGCTGCCCCAGGCAACCGCAGAGCAACCGCCGAGCCAACCGCAGAGCAACCGCAGAGCTACCGCAAACAACCGCCAGAGCTGCCGCCAGCAGCCGCAAACTGCCGCAAAGCTGCCGCAGGCAACCGCAAGGCAACCGCAAACTACCCCAGAGCAACCGTGAGCTACCCCAGAGCAACCGCAAACAACCGCAAACTGCCCAAACAACCGCAAACTACCGCAAACAACCGCCAAACTACCCCCAAGTAACCGCCAAACAACCGCCAAACAACCGCAAACAACCACCAGACTGCCCAGAGCAACCGCAAACTACCACCAAGCAACCCCAAACTGCCAAACTGCCGCAAACTGCCTGCCAAGCAACCGCCAAACTACCCCCAAACTACCGCAAACCGCAAGCTACCGCCAGAAACTGCCACCAGAGCTGCCACCAAGCTGCCCCCAAACAACGCAGGCTGCCGCAAGCAACCGCAAACTACCGCAAACTACCCGCAAACTGCCGCCAAACCCTGCAAACTACCCCAGGCAGCCGCGAGCTGCCCACCCAGGCTGCCGCAGGCTGCCCCAGGCAGCCCCAGGCTACTGAGACTACCGCAGGCAACCGCAGGCTACGAACTGACCGCTGACCACCGCCAGGCAACCCGCAGAGCTACCCTGGGCACCAGGCAACCGCAGAGCTACCCCCAGGCAACCGCAGAGCTACCGCCCAGAGCTGCCGCCGACAACCGCCAGGCTGCCGCCAGGCAACCGCAGGCTGCCCCAAAGCAACCGCAGGCAACCGCAAACAACCGCAAGCTGCTGCACCAAGCAACCGCAGAGCTGCCCCAAGCAACCCGCAAGCAACCGCCAGAGCTGCCGCCAGAGCAGCCGCAATCTGCCCCCAAGCAACCGCCAAAGCTGCCCCAAACAACCGCCAGCCGCCAAACGACCGCAAACTGCCGCCAGGCAGCCGCCAGGCTACTGAGCAACCGCCAGGCAACCGCCAGAGCTACCCCAGGCAACCGCAGAGCTACCCCAAACAACCGCAGGCAACCGCAAACTGCCGCCAAACAACCGCCAAACTACCCCAAACAACCGCAAACAACCGCAAACTACCGCAAACAACCACCGACTACCCCAAACAACCGCAAACTGCCCCAAACAACCGCCAGGCAACCGCAGAGCTGCCGCAGACAACCGCAAGCTGCCCCCAGGCAACCGCAGGCAACCGCAAGCTGCACCCAAACAGCCGCAAACTGCCCCAAACAACCGCAGGCAACAGACAACCGCAAACAACCGCAAACAACCGCAGAGCAACTAGCCAAGCAGCCACCGAGCTACCCCAGACAACCGCCAAACCGCAGGCTACTGAGCAGGACCGCCGAGCTGCCCCATGAGCAACCGCCAGGCAACCGCAGGCTGCCGCAAACAACCGCAGGCACACTAGGCAACCGCAGACAACCGCAAACCAGCCACGGTAACCGCAGGCTACCCCGAGGCGCGAGCTGCCCCAAAGCAACCGCAGGCAACCGCCAGAGCTGCCGCCAAGCAACCGCAGGCTGCACAAGCAACCGCCAGGCAACCGCCGAGCAACCGCAGGCAAACCGCAGGCAACCGCAGGCACTGAGCAACCGCCAGGCTACCTGAGCTGCCGCCAGAGCAACCGCCAGGCTCCCCCAGACAACCGCCAGAGCAACCGCAAACAACCGCAAACGGCAATCTGCCCCAGGCAACCAGGCACCACCCCCAAGCAACCGCAAACTGCCGCAAACAACCGCAGTACCCCAAACAACCGCAAACTACCCCAAACAACCACCAATCTGCACCCCAAACAACCCAATCTACCCCAAACAACCGCCGAGCAACCGCAAACAACCACCAATCTACCCAAACAACCACCAATCTGCCCCAAACAACCGCAAACTGCACCGCCAAAACCAACCACCAAACTACCCCAAACAACCGCCAAACAACCGCGAACAACCCAACCGCCAAACTACCCCAAACTACCACCAACAACCGCCAAACTACCCCAAACAACCGCAAACAACCGCCAAACTACCCCAAGCAACCGCAAACTACCCCAAACAGCCACCAGGCTACCCAAACTACCGCAAGCAACCGCAGAGCAACCGCCAAACTGCCCCCGAGCAACCGCCGACCTGCCAAACAACCCCAGACAACCGCAAACTGCCGCAAACAACGCCGACTACCCCAAACAGCCGCAAACTACCGCAAACTGCCGCAGGCTGCTGCCCGACAACGCCAAACTGCCCCCCAAACTGCCGACATGCGCCAGGCTCGCCACCGACAGCCGCCAAACAGCCGCCCAAACCGCCACCGGCGAAGCCGCAGGCTGCCCCGAACCAACCGCAGGCTACCGCGAAGCAACCGCCAAGCTGACCGCCAGGCTGCCCCAGAACTGCCGCCAGGCTGCGCCAGGCAAGCCGCCAGGCTGCTGCCAGAGCTGCCGCAGGCTACCGCAGGCAACCGCCGCAAGCTGCCGAGCAACCGCAAGCTGCCGCCAAGCAACCGCCAAGCTGCCGCAAGCTGCCGCAGAGCTGCGCAGGCAACCGCAGAGCTGCCCGACAACCGCAGGCTGCGCAGGCAGCCGCCAGGCTGCCCCAGGCTGCAGGCAATCCAGACTGCCGCCAGGCCTGCCGCCAGGCAACCGCAGTGACCGCCAGGCAACCGCCAGGCTGCCGAGCAACCGCCAGGCTGCCAAACGACCGCCGGGCGACGCAAGAGCTACCGCGAACCGCAGGCTGCCGCCGAGCTGCCGCAGGCAACCGCAGGAGCTGCCCCAGACGACCGCCAGGCTGCCGCCAGGCTGCCGCCAGGCTGCCGCAGGCAACCGCAGGCTGCCCAGGCAACCGCCAGACGAGCCGCAGGCTGCCCCAGAACTGACCGCCAGGCTGCGCCCAGGCAAGCCGCCAGGCGGCGCAGGCGGCCGCCAGGCTGCCTGAAGCTGCCGCCGGGCGACCGCCAGCAGGCTGCCCGAGCAACCGCAGGCTGCCGCCAGGCAACCGCAGGCTACCCCGGGCTGCCCCGACAACCGCCGAACTGGCGCTGACGCCTGGCTGCCGCAAGCAGCCGCCAGGCTGCCCCCAGGCTGCCGCAGGCGACGCCAGACTGCCTGGGCTGCGCAAGCAACCGCAGGCTGCCGCAGGCTGCCTGAGCTGCCCGCAGACAGCCGCCGACGACCGCCAGGCTGCCCCCAGACTACCGCAGGCTGCCGCCAGAGCTGCCTGGGCTCGCAGACGACCGCAGAGCTGCCGCGAACCGACCGCCAGGCTACTGAGCGGCGCAGGCGACCGCAGAGCTGCCTGAAGCTGCCGCCAGGCGGCCGCCGGGCAAGCCGCAGCAACCCGCCAGGCTGCACAGGCGAAGCGCTGCAGACTTTCGGTGCGCAAACTCCGCAGGCAGCCGCCAGGCACCACCAGACTGCCAGGCTGCCGCAGGCTCACCCAGACTAGCGCAGGCACCGCAGGGCGAAAAACGCCGCAAACCAGCCGCCGGGCAACCGCAGAGCTGCCTGAAGCTGCCGCAGGCAAGCCGCCAGGCAAACCGCCAGGCTGCCCTGAAGACCTGCCGCAGGCTGCCACCAGGCTACCAGACCAACCGCGGCAACCGCAGGCAACCGCCAGGCTACCTCAAACAGCCGCCGGGCAACCGCCGAGCTGCCGCCAGGCTGCCGCCAGAACGGCCGCAAGCTGACCGCCGAACGGCCGTGGAGCACCGCACGAACTGACCGCAGGCTGCCGCCAGGCTGCCTGGGCACCGCCCCAGAACCAAGACTGGAGCTGCCGTGAGCTGCCGCCAGGCTGCCGCCAGGCTGCCGCCAGGCTGCCCCCAGGCTGCCGCCAGGCTGCGCAGGCTGCCCCAGGGCAAGCCGCAGGCTACCGCAGACTGCCGCCAGGCTGCCAGGCTGCCGCCGATGCGCAGGCTGCCGCCAGGCTGGGCTGCGCAGGCTGCCGCCAGGCTGCCGCAGAGCTGCCGCCAGGCAAGCCGCAGGCTGCCCCAGGCTGCCGCAGGCTGCCGCAGGCGGCGGGCCTGCGCCAGACTGCCGCCAGGCTGCCGCCAGGCTGCCGCCAGGCTGCCGCCGGAGCTGCCGCCAGACGACCGCAGGCTACGCCAGCTGCCGCACAGGCTGCTGCGCCGCCCAGAGCTGCCGCAGGCAGCCGCCAGGCTGCGCAGGCTGCCGCAGGCCCGACCGCCAGGCTGCCGCACCAGGCTGCCGCCAGACGGTGCCAGGCCAGAGCTGCCGCGAATGCGCAGGCTGCCGCCAGGCTGCCGCCAGGCTGCCGCCAGGCAACCGCAGGCTGCCGCCCCCAGGCTGCCGCAGGCAACCGCCAGAGCTGCCCCAGGCTGCCGCCAAACCAGCTGCCGGGCTGCCCCAGAGCTGCCTGCCGGCGACGCAGAGCTGCCCGGCTGCCGCAGGCAACCGCAGGCTACCGCGAAGCTGCCCCGCACCAGGCTGCCGCCAGGCAACCGCAGGGCAGCCGCCGGGCAGCGCACAAGGCTGCCCCAGGCGACCGCCGAAACCCGGCCGCCAGAGCTACCCAGGCTGCCGCAGGCAACCGCAGAGCTACCCCCAGGGCTGCCGCAGAACAACCGCCAGGCTGCCCCAGGCTGCTGCAGGCAACCGCAGACAACCGCCAGAGCTACCGCAGGCAGCCGCCCCAGGCGTGCCGGTGCCCCAGGCAACTTGCCCCAGGCCTGCCGCCAGGCAGCCGCCAGGCTACCCCCAGGCTGCCGCGAGCGACCGCGGAGCTGCCCCAGGCCCTGCCGCGAACCGACCGCCGACTACTGGCTGCCATGAGCAACCGCCAGGCTACCGAGCTACGCGGCACGCAAACAACCGCAGGCAACCGCAAGCTGACCGCAGGCTACCGCCAGGCTACTGAGCTACTGCCGGCAACCGCAGAGCTGCTGAGCTGCCCCCAGGCAACCGCAGGCTGCGCCAGACAACCGCAGAGCGACCGCAAGCTACCCCAGGCTGCCGCCAGGCAACCGCAAACAACCGCCAACTGCCCAGGCAACCGCCAAACGACGCAAGCAACCGCAGAGCCTGCCGCCGCAGAGCTGCCAGGCTGCCGCCCAAACTGCCCGAGCTGCCGCAGGCAACGCCAGAGCTGCCCACAGGCCCCACGAGCAGCCGCGGGCTGCCTCCCGACAACCGCCGAGCAACCGCAGGCTGCCGCAGAGCTGCCGCAACTGACCGCGAACTGCCGCAGACTGCCGCCAGGCAACCGCAGGCAACCGCCAAGGCAACCGCCGAAGCTGCCTGAAGCTGCCGCCAGGCTGCATGCCAGGCTGCGCAGAACCGCCAGGCTACTGCCAGACAACCGCAGAGCGACCCGCAAGCTGCGCGCTGACACGAGCTGCCGCCGGGCCAACCGCAGGTGCCGCCAGGCTACGCGCTGAAGCTGCCGCGGCTGCAAAGCTGACCGCCAGAGCAGCCGCCGGGCTGCCCCAGGCTGCGCTGAGCTGCGCAGGCTGCCGAGCAGCCGCCAGGCTGCCGCCCAAACTACCGCCGGAAGCAACCGCAGGTGCCGCAGAGCTGCGCTGAGCTGCCGCAGGCGCTGAGAACAACCGCCAGAGCAACCGCAGGCTACCGCAGGCAACCGCAGGTGCCGCGGTACGCTGAGCCGCCAGGCACAGGCAACCGCCAGGCAACCGCCAGGACTGCCGCAAACCGCAGGTTGCACCGGCTACGCTGAAACTGCCGCCAGAGCTGCCCCTGAGCAACCGCCAGAGCTGCCGCAGACAACCGCAGGCAACCGCAGGCTGCCGCCAGGCTACCTGGGCCGCGACTGCCCCACAACCACTGAAGCAACCGCAGGCTGCGCAGAACTACCGCAGGTGCCGCAGAGCTGCGCTGAAGCTGCTCGGGGCTACTTCCCAAACGGCCGCAAGAACACGCGAGCAACCGCAGAGCAACCGCCGGCACTGAGCAACCGCAAGCTGCCCCGAGCAACCGCCAGAGCAACCAAACTGCCCCCAGAGCAACCGCCAGAGCAACCGCAGGTGCCGCAGAGCCACCTGGCTGCCAGGCTCCGCAGGCTCCGCAGGCAACCGCGCAGGCTGCCGCAGAGCTGCCGCCAAACAACCGCCAGACTGCCGCCCAAACAGCCGCAGGCTACGCCAGAGCCCCCCAAACTGCCGCAGGCTGCCCCAGAGCAACCGCCGAAGCAACCGCAGGTGCCGCAAACTGCCTAAACTGCCGCAAACTGCCTAAACTGCCGCAGACTCCACCAAACTGCCGCAAGCTGCCGCAGAGCAACCGCAAGTTCCACCAAACACCTAAACTGCCGCAAACTGCCGCAAACCTGCCAAACAACCGCAAACAACCGCAGAGTACCACCAAACTGCCTAAACTACCACCAAACTACCTAAACTACCGCAAACTGCCGCAAACTACCAAACTACCCCAAGCAACCACAAACAACCACCAAATTGCCGCAACTACCCTAAACTACCACCAAACTACCTAAACTACGCAAACTACCACCAAACTACCGCAGTCATAAAAAGATTAATGACTCAGCAGGTATAATACTTTTAACAAACTATAATAATTTTTCTCAATATAAATTCAATATAAATACAGAATAAAACAGCAGCATATAAATCATACAGCCATGTTTCTTTTAACGACTTCTCTAACTACCTAACTACATCACAGGGTTAACGATCACTGTCATTATATGCTTTCAACACTAAAAAAAAAAAAATAAAATAAAATAATACTAATCTGTAACACAAATAAAATCGAGAATATAAAATTTATTCCCAATAATAAAGTAAAATACCAATATTAAACAAAACACATACACACACATACACCATACATAACTAAAAACAAAATCACTCACGTATGCAAATTAAATAAAACATAATATAAACACCTGTGTATTATTACCAAGACTTATCCTCTTAACATTCTTCAATTCTTACAAAGGTCAAATTACCTAAAAAAGTTTATATATATACACACACATTCCAACACCTAATAAAATATAATATATACTTTCAGGAATAAATTACCCCAAAAGAGGATATTTTTCAAAAGTATTAAGACAAACTACCACTGATTATAACCATAGTGTTCCCAATATTCATCTCTTTCCTCAACAAACACGTAAACACAACACTGGAAAAGTTAAAACACTCAGTTATCGTACACTTTATAAACCGGGTTATATTAACTAAACTCTTATTATTGGTAACTATAGTGTGTGTGAGTAAAGATCTATATTGTTCTATATATAATTTTATTTTATTTATTTTATTTTTATAAGTTATGAAATTTCACTACAGTATATTCATCAGTTTTTAGAGTAGTTTTAAGTATGAAGTTCTTGGTGAAGATTATCAACTATCTTAAATTTCTGGTGTTTTATTGTAGTAATTAAATACACACACTCTACAGCTACACACAACCACCCTACACCACAACACATCACAACACACCCTACACCACACACACCCTACACACAACACACCACCCTATACACCACAACACCCTACACACCACAACACACCCTACACACCACAACACACCCTACACCACAACACACCCACCACCCTACACACACAACCACACCCTACACTGCACTCACACCACAACACACACCACAACACACCCTACACACACAACACCCCCTACACACCACAACACACCCTACACACCACAACACCCCTACACACCACAACACACCCTACACACCTCACCACCCCACACACCCCCAGCCCCACCCCACACACAACACACCTACACACCACACAACACCCTACACACACAACACACCTCACACCTGACACACCACAACCACCCTACACACCACAACACCCCCTACACACCACAACCACCCTACACACCACAGCACACCCTACACACCACAACACACCCTACACCACAACACACCCACCACACCACAACACACCCTACACACCCACAACACACCCCTACATCACAACACCCCTACCTCTGTACACCCTACATCTGAATGCCCTACACACACCACACCTGACACACCACAACACACCACAACACACCCTACACACCTGTGCACCCCAACACACCCTACACACCCCCAGCACACCCCTACACACACAACATACCCTACACACCCCAACACACCCCTACACACCCCACACACCCTACACACTACACCACAACACACCCACACACCCTACACACCTCACACACACACCCTACATCCTACACACCTACACACCACACACCTACACACCCTACACACCACAACACACCACACCACAACACCCCCAACACACCCTACACCCCAACACACCTACACACCACACACCTACACACCACAACACACCCTACACACCACAACACACCCTACACCACAACACACCCTACACATCTGCACACCCAACACACCCCTTACACACCACAACACCCTACACACCACAACACACACCACCACAACACACCCCAACACCCTACATCATCAACACCCCTACACCAGCAGTTTACAACAGAGAGACGCATAAACAAGGTGTAACATTAACATGATTGACAGGTAAAGTGAACACAAGCCAACACAAGATTACTTTATTAAATATTTATCACACACACACACGAACACACACACACACACACACACACACACACACACACACACACACACACACACACACACACACACACACACACACACACACACACACACACACACACACACACACACACACACACACACACACACACACACACACACACACACGCATAAAAGGTATTTCAAAGAGTTTTTGGTTGTAATAGCACATGCACAATGACATGAGGGACTTATTTGATGTTCACTTCGCTGTGTGCGTGTGTGTGTGTGAATTGGAGTTAAGATTGCCTTGGTTAGATTTGGATGGGTTAGATAGTCACAGCTTAACCCATAGCAATTTAAACTAACATAACCTAACTAAACCAAATAATCATGATTGAATTTGAGAAGAAGAAAGAAGAAGAGAGAAGAAGAAGAAGAAGAAGAAGAAGAAGAAGAAGAAGAAGAAGAAGAAGAAGAAGAAGAAGAAGAAGAAGAAGAAGAAGAAGAAGAAGAAGAAGAAGAAGAAGAAGAAGAAGAAGAAGAAGAAAGAAGAAGAAGAAGAAGAAGAAGAAGAAGAAGAAGAAGAAGAAGAAGAAGAAGAAGAAGAAGAAGAAGAAGAAGAAGAAGAAGAAGAAGAAGAAGAAGAAGAAGAAGAAAGAAGAAGAAGAAGAAGAAGAAGAAGAATGGAAGAGAGATGAGGTGAATAAGATGGGATTTGAGAGAATGTCAGAGGCAGGTGGAGAAATGTTGAGAGAGAGTACATAACATAGGAGGTGAACAGAGAAGGTGTGTGTGTGTGTGTGTGTGTGTCCATTACTAAATCTATCATCGTCATCATCATCATCATCATCACTATCCTGGTCATCATTATTATTATAGTCATCATCGTCACTAGTCTCGTCATCATTAACGCCATCATCATCACTATTCTCATCGTTGTCACCACCATCACCATCGTCAACCATCATCACTATCCCCATTATCATCACTATTCTCATTGTCGTCCCCATCATCATCATCATCATCATCATCATCATTATCATGGTCGCTAATATTCATTCCCACAGTTGAATTGTTTCTGCCTTCACAACGTTCCCGCCAAAAGAAAAAAAATAATGTAAACAAACAAAAAAAACGTGGATGGAAATGTTCCTGATAGCTGATTGGGTGAGGAACCTGAGACGCGACCAATTAGCCCCGCCCTCATACCGTAAACAGACCAATAAAGAAAGTGGCGGGCGTTGATTGGCTGGTGGCCTCCCAGACACAATCGCTGACGATATCAAATTTCCCGCCGACACACAACTGGCGGGAAAAACGGTATGACTGATAAAATGTGAGGTATGCAGATTAAGGTGTGATATTGTAAGTGCCTTAGATGGTATAAGTGAGGGTTTGTAAGTGTACCATGACTCTGACAGTGAATTATAAGTAAAGGCAACGCATTTAAGTGTCATTATCTTCACTGATCAACGTATTATTATTATTATTATTATTATTATTATTATTATTATTATTATTATTATTATTATTCCTTCAATTTATTTGATTAAAAATTATCTGGTTTTGGAAAACTTATGAGTCTATCTGACCAACACTGACAGACACAGAGAGACAGATAGACAATAGATAGATAGATAGATAGATAGATAGATAGATAGATAGATAGATAGATAGATAGATAGATAGATAGATAGATAGATAGATAGATAGATGAATAGATAGATAGATAGATAGATAGATAGATAGATAGGAAGGAAGGGAGAGCCGGGGAATAATGTCCTTGGGAGACGTTCAGTGAGAGTCCTTACCACCAGCATGGGACACAGGACTCCTTCAGGTGTCCTAAATACTGAGGCTGGGACTGGTGGGCATAAAATGTCTAAATAAGAATCCTACAGGCAGAAAGTCCCCAAGGATGCTTAAAATGTCCTATATACAGGATATGTAGAGACTGTTTAATATACGGATTCATATATTACCTTAACTTGTGTACTCTCTCTCTCTCTCTCTCTCTCTCTCTCTCTCTCTCTCTCTCTCTCTCTGTCTCTCTCTCGCTCTCTCTCTCTTTCTGTCTCTCTCTCTCTCTGTCTCTCTCTCTCTCTCTCTCTCTCACCAAACTCCTCACTCCCAACTGCACCAGGGCCCAGGTAAAGCTTTGAAGGTGGTATGCAAATTTCTTTTGGGGCAAACATCGTTGCCAGATGCCGGGGATAACCTCACTCTCTCTCACCCGTGGCTGGCTATACTGCAACCTCCAGCAAAAGAGTATATTTTGGGGTTATATTGCGGACCTGGAACACTGGGCTGAGAGCATAACCTGGATATATGTGGTTAGACTGAAGATGTTTATGTGGCTTATATGCACACACACACACACACACACACATATATATATATATATATATATATATATATATATATATATATATATATATATATATATATATATATATATATATATATATATACATACTATACAAACATACACACATACATACATACATACACATACATACATACATACATATACACACACACACACACACACAACCGCATCCAGCCCATACGTGCACGAACTGATCGCTATAAGAACAGCCCAGTCCCAACCATTGTAAAATTATCAATAACTTGTAATAAATCAGTGTATTCACTCCCAGTAAACACTACTCCTTGCACTGTCACTATGTTGAAATGAACTGTAGTTTGAGCTTTTCCCCCATCTAGTTATTATATGTCTTATTTGTGTCACTTATGTCACTTGTATATTATTTGTAATTCGTAACCATTCCCCAAATATGTAACTGTATTTTCAGCCTTCTGGCTGCCAAGCTCTTTCAATAAACCGTTAGTATTATTATTATTATTATTATTACACGCACACACATACACACACACACACATATACATACATACAAACATACATACACACACACATACATACAGTACATACATACATACAAACATACACTCTTTCATACATAACCTTAACAAACCTATTCAGACGACCTAAAGCTGTACACCTGAGAGACAGGTGTTAATTATGTGTTACACTGGTGCACCACACACACCTGTGGCGCCACAGACTGTTTAAGTAGGCCCCCAGTCCCTTAGGCCCCAGTCATATTGGACCCCAGTCATGTAGGGCCCCAGTCATATTAGCTCTCAGTCATATTAGGCCCCAGTCATATGAGAACCCCAGTCATATTAGACCCCAGTCATATGAGACCCCAGTCATATTAGCTCTCCAGTCATGTTTCAGTCATATGGAACCCCAGTCATATTAGCTCTCAGTCATATTGAGCCCCAGTCATATGGAGCCCAGTCATATTGAACCCCAGTCTATAGGCCCCAGTCATATTGAGCCCCAGTCATGAGGCCCCAGTCATATTAGGCCAAGGTCATATGAGCCCGTCTATTAGGCCCCCGGTCTTTAGGCCCCAGTCACCCCAGTTGCATGGGCCCCAGTCATATGAGACCCCAGTCATAATGAGGCCAAGTCATATTAGACCCTGGTCTCTTAGGCCCCAGTCATAGTCACCAGTCATATTAGGCCAAAGTCATATTAGACCCCAGTCATATTAGGCCCCAGTCATTTAGGCCCCAGTCATATTAGACCCCAGTCATATGAGACCCCAGTCATATTAGCTCTCAGTCATATTAGGCCCCCAGTCATATGAGACCCCCAGTCATATTAGCTCCCAGTCATATTAGGCCCCAGTCATTGAGACCCAGTCAAATTAGACCCCAATCATATTAGGCCCCAGTCGAGACCCCAGTCATATTAGCTCTCCAGTCATATTAGGCCCCAGTCGTATGAGACCCCAGTCATATTAGCTCCCAGTCATATTAGGCCCAGCCATATTAACCCCCAGTCATATTAGGCCCCCATTCATATTAGGCACCAGTCATATTGGGCCCCAGTCATATTAGGCCCCAGTCATATTAGGCAAAAGTCATATGAGACCCTAGTCATAGTCCCCATTCATATTAGGCCCCAGTCATATTAGACCCCAGTCATATTAGGCCCCAGTCATATGAGACCCCAGTCATATTAGGCCCCAGTTCTAATGGCCCCAGTCATATTGGGCCCCAGTCATATTAGGCCCCAGTCATATTAGCCCCAGTCGTAGGCCCCATTCATATTAGGCACCAGTCATATTAGGCCCCATCATGAACCCCAGTCATAGGCCCCAGTAATATAGCTCCCCAGTGATGGTGGCCCCAGTCCTAATAGGCCCCAGTCACGTTAGGCCCCAGTCATTAGGCCCCAGTCATATTAGGCCCCAGTTATATTAGGCCCCGTCTGTGCAGTATTGGTGCCCCAGTCCTGAAGCAGTCACGTTAGGCCCCAATCACGTTAGGTCCCAGTCACGTTAGGTCCCCAGTCATATTAGGCCCCAGTCATATTAGCTCCCAGTATTAGTTATTTTAGTCTAAACCCCAGTCACGTTAGGTCCCAGTCACGTTCGGTCCCAGTCACGTTGAGCCCCAGTCATTGAGCCCCCAGTCATATTAGGCTGATCATATTGGGGCCCCCAGTCATATTAGGCCCCATTCATATTAGGCCAGTCATATTGGTTTGGTCATATTAGGCCCAGTCTCCATGACCCACTCCCCGATAAGTACCAGCACATACCCACCACCTGGCTACCCTCTACACACCACCTGGCTCACCCTGTGCACCACCTGTCACCCTGTACACCACCTGGCTACCCTGTGCACCACCTGGCTACCCTGTACACCACCTGGCCACTGCTTCCCACCTGGCTACCCCTGTACACCACCTGGCTACCTGTACACCACCTGTACCCTGTACACCACCCAGCTGCCTGTACCACCTGGCTACCCTGTACACCACCTGCCTACCCTGCGCACCACCTGGCTACCCTGTACACCACCTGGCTCACCCTGTACACCACCTGGCTACCCTGTACACCACCTGGCTACCCTGTACACCACCTGGCTACCCTCCACACCACCTGGCTACCCTGTACACCACCTGGCTACCCTGTACACCACCTGGCTACCCTGTACACCACCTGGCTGCCTGTACACCACCTGGCTACCCTGTACACCACCTGGCTGCCTGCTTCCACACCTGGCTACCCTGTACACCACCTGGCTCACCCTGTTGCCACCTGGCTACCCCTCACACCTGCCACCCTGTACACCCACCTGGCTGCCTGTACACCACCTGGACACCCCTGTACACCGAGCTGCCTGTACACCACCTGGCCACTGCACATCACCTGGCTACCTGTACACCACCTGGCTACCCTGTACACCCACCTGGCTACCCTTGCACACCTGGCTACCTGTACACACCACCTGGCTACCCTGTACACCACCTGGACACCCTGTACACCACCTGGCTACCCTGTACACCACCTGGCCACCTGTGCACCACCTGGCTACCCTGTACACCACCACCTGGCTACCTGTACACCACCTGGCCACACTGCACACCCTGGCTGCCCTGTACCACCTGGTCTGTACACCACCTACCCTGTACACACCACCTGGCTCCCTGTACACCACCTGGCTACCCTGTACACCACCTGGCACCCTAGCCACCACCTGTGCCCTGTACACCACCTGGCTACCTGTACACCACCTGGCTACCCTGCCACACCACCTGGCTACCCTGTACACCACCTGGCTACCCTGTACACCACCTGGCTACCCTGTACACCACCTGGCTCCCCTGTACACCACCTGGCTACCCTGTACACCACCTGCCTACCCTGTACCACCTGCCTACCCTGCCACCACCTGGCTACCCCTGTTACACCACCTGGCTACCTGTACACCACCTGGCTCCTGTACACCACCTGGCTACCTGCCACACCACCTGGCTACCCTGTACACCACCTGGCTACCCTGTACACCACCTGGCTACCCTGTACACCACCTGGCTACCCTGTACACCACCTGGCTACCCTCCACACCACCTGGCTGCCTGCCCACACCCACCTGGCTACCCTGTACACACCTGGCTACCCTGTACACCACCTGGCTCCCCTGTGCACCACCTGGCTTCCCTGTACACCACCTGCTTTCACCTGTTGCACCACCTGGCTACCTGTACACCACCTGGTACCTGTACACCACCTGGCTACCTGTACACCACCTGCCACCCTGTACACCACCTGGCTCCACCAGCACCACCTGGACACCTGTACCACCTGGCTCACCTGTACCACCTGTTACACTGCACACACCTGGCTACCCTGTACACCACCTGGCTACCCTGTTGCACCACCTGGCTACCCTGTTACACCACCTGGCTACCCTGTACACCCACCTGGCTACCCTGTACCTGGACACCCTGTCACCACCTGGCTACCCTGTACCACCTGGCCACCCTGTGCACACCACCCACCTGCTACCCCTGTGCACACCCACCTGGCTACCCTGTACACCTAGCCCCTGCATCACCTGGCTGCACCCACCTTCACACCACCTGGTGCCTATTGCACCACCTGGCTACCCTGTACACCACCTGGCTCCCTGCTACCTGCCCCACACACCCGTTTCCCTGTACACCACCTGGCTACCTGTGTCACCTGGCTACCCTGTACACCACCTGGCCTACCCTGCACCACCTGGCTGCCTGTGCACCACCTGGCTGCCACCTGCACCACCTGGCTCACCCTGTACACCACCTGAGCTCCTGTCACACCACCTGACACCCCTGTACACCACCTACCTGTTGCACCACCTGCCTGTACACCACCTGGCTGCCTGTACACCACCCACCCTGTTACCTGTGCCTGCCCTGTGCCCTGTGCACCTGGCTGCCACTGCACCTGGC
This sequence comes from Homarus americanus, assembly GCF_018991925.1. Classification (NCBI taxonomy): domain Eukaryota; kingdom Metazoa; phylum Arthropoda; class Malacostraca; order Decapoda; family Nephropidae; genus Homarus; species Homarus americanus. The sequence continues at coordinate 45,921 of NW_024742749.1, forward strand.
TGCCTGTGCACCACCTGGCTACCCTGTGCACCACCTGAGCTCCTGTGCACCCACCTGGCTGCCTGTGCACCACCTGCCTGCCCTGTACACCACCTGCTGCCTGTACACCTGGCTCCCTGTTGCACCACCTGGCTGCCCTGTACACCACCTGGCTGCCCACCGCCACACCACCACCAGCTGCCACCTGGCTACCCCTGCCACCACCTGGCTGCCTGGCACACCTGGGCTCCTGTGCACCACCTGAACACCTGTACACCACCTGGGCTCCTGTACACCACCCTGTCCCCTGTACACCACCTGGCTACCCTGTACACCACCGGCTCCCCTGTGCACCACCTGTCCCTTGTACACCACCTGGCTCCCCTGTACACACCTGGCTACCCTGTACACCACCTGCCTACCTGCTGCACCACCTGTTTGCTACCCACACCGTACCCTGTACACCACCTGGCTACCCTGTACACCACCTGTGCCTGCACCCTGGCTGCCCTGTACACACCTGGCTACCCTGTACACCACCTGGCTACCCTGCCAGCTGCCCTGTGCACCCACCCTGTACCTGGCTACCCTGCACCCACCGCTGCCTGCTTACACCTGGCTACCTGTTACACCACCTGGCTGCCCTGTACCACCTGGCTGCCTGTACACCCTGTACACCACCTGGCTTACCCTGTACACCACCTGTCACCCTGTACCATGGCCACTGCACACACCTGGCTACCTGTACACCACCTGGCTACCCTGTTACACCACCTGGCCACCCTGCACACCACTGGCTACCCTGTACACCACCTGGCCACACTGTACACCACCTGGCTGCCTGCACCACCTGTTCTGCACCACCTGCACACCACCTGGCTCCCTGTACACCCACCCGCAACTGCCTATACACCCTGGCCGCTGCACACCTGACACCCTGTACGCCACCTGGCTGCCCTGTACACCACCTGGACACCCTGTACACCACCTGGCCACACTGCACATCACCTGGCTACCCTGCACCACCACGGTTTCCTGTACACCACCTGGCACCACCATGCACCACCTGGCCACTGTGCACCACCTGGCTACCCTGTGCACCACCTGGACACCTACACCACCTGGCTACCCTGTACACCACTGGTTACCTGCTGCACCACGCCTTGGCTGCGCCCTGTACACCACCTGTTTACGCGCACCACCTGGACACCACAACACCACTGGCTACCCTGTACACCACCTGGTTTCTTGCACCACATTACCTGTACACCTAGCTACCCTGTACCTGACACCTCGCCCATGCCCTGTACACCACCTGGCTACCCTGTGCACCACCTGGCTGCACAACCACCTGGCCACACTGCACCTGGCTACCCTGTACACCACCTGGCCCACCTGCACACCACCTGTTACCCTGTTGCACCACCTGGCTACCCTGTACCACCTGGACACCCTTCACCACACACCTGTACGCCACCACAGCTTACCCTGTACACCACCTGGCACCCACCAGTCGCACCACCTGGACACCCTGTGCACCACCTGGCCACTGTTGCCACCTGGCTGCCCTGTGCACACCACCTGTTACACTGTAGCATCACCCTGGCTACCCTGTACACCACGCCGGCTGCCTGTACACCACCTGGCTACCTGTACCACCTGGCCACCCTGTACACCACCTGGACGCCCTGTACACCACCTGGCTGCCCTGTACACCACCTGGCTACCACATGCACCACCTGGACACCCTGTACACCACCTGGACACCCTGTTTGCACCACCTGGCCCACACTGCACTCACCTGGCTACCCTGTACACCACATGGCTCCCTGCCTGGCTGCACAGCCGCCACCTGGACACCCTGTACACCACCTGGCCACCCTGTACCTGCCTGTTCCGTCACTGGCTGCCAACGCCACCCCTGGCTGTACCCCTGGTACACTGCGTCACGCACACCCTGTACCACCGCGACTCCTGTACACCACCTGGCTGCAACACTGCACCACCTGGTACACTTCACCACCTGTTCCTTGCCACCACCTGGCTACCCTGTCACACCACCTGGCTGCCTATTGCACCACCTGGCTCCCTGTACACCACCGCAATACCTTGTGCACCACCATGTTGCCCTGCACACCACCTGGCTACCCTGTACCTGGCTACCCTGTACACCACCTGGCTACCTGTACACCTGGCTACCTTGTGCCACCTGGCACTGCACACCACCTGTTACCCTGTACACCCACCTGGCTCCCCTGTACACCACCTGGCTGCCCTGTACACCACCTGGCTCCCTGTACACCACCTGGCTGCCTGTACACCACCTGGCACCCTGTACCACCTGGACACCCTGTTCACCCACCTGGCTACCCTGTTGCACCACCTGCCCTGTACGCACCACCTGGCTACCCCTGTGCACCACCTGGCTGCCTGTGCACCACCTGGACACCCTGTACACCTGGCTGCCCTGTTCACCACCTGGCCACCCTGTACACCACCACCTGGCTGCCCTGTGCACCACCTGCCACCCTGGCACCACCTGGCTGCCCGCAATGCACCTGGACACCCTGTACACCACCTGGCTACCCTGTACACCACCTCGCCACACTGCACTCACCTGGCTACCCTGTACACCACCCACCTGCCACCTGCACACCACCTGGCTGCCTGTACACCACCTGGATCCACTGCACCACCTGGCTACCCTGTACCACCTGGCCACACTGCGCATCACCTGGCTACCCTGTACACCACCTGGCCACACTGCACCACCTGCCTGTACACCACCTGGCTGCCCTGTACACCACCTGTCTCCCTGTGTACACCACCTGGCTCCCTGTACACCACTCCCTCATGCACCACTTACCCTGTACACCACCTGGTACCCTGCACACCGGCTACCCTGTACACCACCTGGACACCCTGGCACACCACCTGGCTACCTGTACACCACCTTTTCCTGTACACCACCTGGCTACCCTGTACACCACCTGGCTACCCTGCCCACCACCGCAGCTCCTGTACACCACCTGGCCACCCTGTACACCACCTGGACACCCTGTACACCACCTGGCCCACTGCACACCCTGGCTACCTACACCACCTGGCTACCCTGTACCACCTGGCCACCCTGCACCACCTGGCCCTGTACACCACCTGGCTACCCTGTACACCACCTGGACACCCTGCACACCACCTGGACACCCTGTACCACATACACTGCACACACCTGGCAGCACCCTGTACACCACCTGGCCACCCTGTGCACCACCTGGACACCCTGTACACCACCTACGCCCTGCACACCTGGCTGCCCTGTACACCACCTGGCACCTGTACACCACATGGCTCCCTGTGCACCACCTGGACGCCTGCACACCATGGCTGCCCTGTACACACATGGCTACCTGTACCTGGCTACCCTGCACCACCTGGCCACTGCACCACCTGGCTTACCTGCGCACCACCTGGACACCCTGTACACCACATGGCTACCCTGCGCACCACCTGGCTGCCCTGTACACCACATGGCTACCCTGTACACCACCGGCTACCCTGTACACCACCGCAGCTGCCCTGTACACCACCTGGCTACCCTGTACACCACCTGGACACCCTGTACACCATGGCTTACCTGGCACACCACCTGGCTACCCTGTGCACCACCTGGCTGCCCCACTGCACCACCTGGCTGCCCTGTACACCACCTGGACACCCTGTACACCACGACGCCTGCCTGGCTACCCTGTACGCCACCTGCCTGTACACCACCTGGCTACCCTCTTCCCCGTTCCTGTGCACCCCTGGGCTCCCTCAGCTGCACCACCTGGACACCCTGTACACCTGGCTACCCTGTACCACCTGGCTGCCTGTACACCACATGGCTGCCTGTACACCACCTGGCTACCCTGTACACCACCTGGACACCCTGTACACCACATGGCACCCCAGTACACCACCTGGCTGCCTGTACACCACCTGGCTACCCTGTACACCACGGCCCACTGGCTACCCTGTACACCCACCTGGCTGCCCTGTGCACCACCTGGACGCCACCAACACGCCACCTGCTGGCATCACCTGGCTACCCTGTACACCACCTGGACACCCTGTACTGCCATGCCCTGTGCACCACCTGCTACCCGTGCACCACCTGACTCCTGTACACCACCTGGCTGCACTGCGTCCCTGTAGCACCATACCACCTGGCTACACCTGCACACCGCCGGCTACTGTACACCACCTGGCTACCCTGTACACCACCTGGACACCCTGTACGCCACACGGCTGCCGCAACGCACCACCTGGCTACCCTGTACACCACCTGGACACCGTCACCACCTGGACACCCTGGCACACCACCTGGCCCACTGTACATCACCATTGCCCTGTACACCACATGGCTACCCTGTACACCACCTGGCTACCTGTACACCACCTGGACACCTGTACACCACCTGGCACCCTGTACACCATGGCTACCCTGTACACCACCTGGCTGCCCTGTACACCACCTCGGACACCCTGTACACCACCTGGCTACCCTGTACACCACCTGGCCCTGTACACCACCTGGCTACCCTTGCACCACCTGGCTCCCCTGTACACCACCACCGGCTACCCTTGCACCACCTGGTTCCTGTACACCACCTGGACACCCTGTACACCACCTGGCCACCCTGCGCCACCTGGCTGCCCGCCAGTGCACCACAGCTGCCCTATTGCACCACCTGTGACCACTGCACATCACCTGGCTGCCTATTGCACCACCCGGCTCCCCTTGCACCACCTGGCTACCCTGTACACCACCTACCCCTGCACATCACTGGCTGCACCGGCCACCACCTGGCTCCCTGTACACCACCTGGCTGCCCACCATGCACCACCTGGCTCCCCTGTGCACCACCTGGCTGCCTTGTACACCACCTGTGCACTGCACACACCTGGCTACCCTGTACACCACCTGGCCACCTGCATCACCACCTGGACACCTGTACACCACCTGGCTGACCACCTGTGCACACCATGGCTACCCTGTACACCACCTGGCTACCCTGTACACCACCTGGCCCACTGTTGCACCACCTGGCTGCCCTGTGCACCACCACCTGGCTACCCTGTACACCACCTGGCTGCCTGTACACCACCTGGACACCCTGTACACCACCTGGCCACCCTGTACACCACCTGGCTCCCTGTACACCACCTGGACACCCTGTACCACCTGGCCACCCTGTACACCACCTGGCTACCCTGTACACCACCTGGACACCCTGTACACCACCTGGCTACCCTGTACACCACCTGGCACCCTACACCACCTGGCTACCCTGTACACCACCTGGACACCCTTGCACCACCTGGTTCCCCACACCACCCGGCCCACACTGCACATCTGGCTACCCTGTACACCACCTGGACACCCTGTACACCACCTGGCCACCCTGCACATCCTGGCTACCTTGTACACCACCTGGCCACACTGCATCACCGCTACCCTGTACACCACCTGGACACCCTGTACACCACATGGCTACCCTGTACACCACCTGGCTCCTGTACACCACCTGGCTCTGTACACCACCTGTCACCCTGTGCACCACCTGGCCTGCCTGCCACCTGACACCCTGTACCACCGCGACCCTGTATCACCTGGCTGCCACCATGCACCACCTGGACACCCTGTACACCACTGGTACACTGCACTCACCTGGCTGCCCTGTGCACCACACGGACGCCTGGCACCACCACCAGCCACCATGCACCTGGCTGCCCTGTGCACCCACCTGGCTACCCGGTACACCACCTGGCTACCCTGTACACCACCTGGCTGCCCTGTACACCACCTGGCTGCCTGTGCCACCTGGCTACCCTGTGCACCACCTGGAACACCTGGCGCACCACCACCTTCACCCTGTACACCACCTGGCTACCTGTGCACCACCTGGCTGCCCTGTACACCACCTGGCTACCCTGTGCCACCTGGCGCCCTGTACACCACCTGGCTTCCCTGTGCCACCTGGACACCCTGTACACCACCTGGCTACCCTGTACCACCTGGCCACCCTTGCCCTGTACACCACCTGGACACCCTGTGCACCACGCTATTGCACCACCTGACCCCTGTACACCACCTGGCTACCCGCTACACCACCTGGCTACCCTGTAGCACCACCTGGACACCCTGTACACCTACTGCCCGCACCACCTGCCGCACACCACCTGGCTACCCTGTACACCACCCGCACCCCTGCTCACCTGCCCTGTACACCACCTGGACACCCTGTGCCTCGTAGCTGCACATCCACCACAATACACTGCACATCACCTGGCTACCCTGTACCTGGCTACCCCTGTACACCACCTGGCTACCCTGTACACCTGCCTACTGCACCACCTGGCTACCCTGTACACCACCTGGACACCCTGTACACCACCTGGCCGCCCTGGCCCCCCTGTACACCACCTGGCTACCTGTACACCACCATGACCCTGCTGCACCACCTGGCTACCCTGTCACACCTGGCTACCCTGTACACCACCTGGCCACACTGCACATCACCTGGCTACCCTGTACACCACCTGGTCACCCTGTACACCACCTGGCTACCCTGTACACCACCTGGCTACCCTGTACACCACCTGGCTACCCTCCACACCAGCTGGCACCCCTGAAGGACTCTACACAGGTGGTTCAGGTCCCGTTAAGACCATCTGAACAATATGCAAATTAAGATGATTTTAGTCTCTTGGTTCCCACAAAACTCCATTACCTGCAGTTAAATATTGACACTGTGTTGAGGGTTCTTCTGTAAAGCATCGTGTTCAAGGTACAATTTATAGTTTTAAGTCGTGTTCAATGTACAATTAAAAGTTATAAGTCGTGTTCAAGGTTCAATTTATAGTTTTAAGTCGTGTTCAAGGTTCAATTAATAGTTTTAAGTCGTGTTCAAGGTTCAATTTATAGTTTTAAGTCGTGTTCAAGGTTCAATTGATAGTTATAAGTCGTGTTCAAGGTTTCATAGTTACAAGTCGTGTTCAAGGTTCAATTAATGGTTATAAGTCGTGTTCAAGGTTCAATTAATAGTTTTAAGTCGTGTTCAAGATTCAATTAATAGTTATAAGTCGTGTTAGGTTCAATTAATAGTTATAAATCGTGTTCAGTTCAATTAATAGTTATAAGTCGTGTTCAAGGTTCAATTAATAGTTATAAGTCGTGTTCAGGTTTCAATTAATAGTTATAAGTCGTGTTCAAGTTCAATTTAGTTATAAGTCGTGTTCAAGTTCAATTTATAGTGATAAGTCGTGTTCAGGTTCAATTAATAGTTATAAGTCGTGTTCAAGGTTCAATTAATAGTTATAAATCGTGTTCAAGGTTCAATGTGAATTATAAATCGTGTTCAAGGTTCAATTAATAGTTACAAGTCGTGTTCAAGGTTCAATTAATATTTTAAGTCGTGTTCAAGGTTCAATTAATAGTTATAAGTCGTGTTCAAGGTTCAATTAATAGTTTAAGTCGTGTTCAAGGTTCAATTAATAGTTATAAGTCGTGTTCAAGGTTCAATTAATAGTTTTAAGTCGTGTTCAAGGTTCAATTAATAGTTATAAGTCGTGTTCAAGGTTCAATTAATAGTTATAAGTCGTGTTCAAGGTCAATTAATAGTTATAATCGTGTTCAAGGTTCAATTAATAGTTATAAGTCGTGTTCAAGGTTCAATAATAGTTATAAGTCGTGTTCAAGGTTCAATTAATAGTTATAAGTCGTGTTCAAGGTTCAATTAATAGTTATAAGTCGTGTTCAAGGTTCAATTAATAGTTATAAGTCGTGTTCAAGGTTCAATTAATAGTTACAAGTCGTGTTCAAGGTTCAATTAATAGTTTTAAGTCGTGTTCAAGGTTCAATTAATAGTTATAAGTCGTGTTCAAGGTTCAATTAATAGTTATAAGTCGTGTTCAAGGTTCAATTGACGTGTAAATTGTGGTAAGTTAGGGAGGTTATAATACATCCATTCACCCATACAACTACTGTATACACATATATATAAACAGTCTTATACAATCATACAATCAGATACACCATTCCACCCTTACCTCACCCTCCACCCTCACCCTCCACCCTCACCCTCACCATCACCCTCCACCCTCACCCTCCAACCTCCCTTCACCGTCACCCTCCACCATCACCCTCCATCCCCTCCACCCTCACCTCCACCCTCACCTCACCATCCACTTCACCCTCACCCTCCACCATCACCTCCACCATCACCTCCACCCTCACCTCCAACCTCACCCTTCACCGTCACCTCCACCATCACCCCTCACCCTCCACCCTCACCTCCACCCTCATCCACCCTCACCTCTACCCTCACCCTCACCTCTTTCACCCTTCACCGTCACCCTCCACCTCACCTCCCCTCCCTCCACCCTCACCCTCACCCCTCACCTCCACCTCCACCTCTCATCCACCATCACCTCCACCATCACCCTCCACCCTCACCTCTACCCTCACCCTCCACCCTCACCCTCCACCACTCACCTCCACCCCTCACCCTCCACCCTCACCCTCCACCCTCACCCTCTACCCTCACCCTCCCACCCTCACCCTCACCTCACCCTCCACCATCCCCTCACCATCACCCTCCACCATCACCCCTCTACCCCTCACCCTCCACCATCACCTCCACCATCACCCTCCACCCTCACCCTCTACCTCACCTCACCATCACCTCACCATCACCCTCACCCTCACCCTCCACCCTCACCCTCCACCATCACCCTCCACCTCACCTCCACCCTCACCCTCCACCCTCATCCTCCACCCTCACCTCTACCCTCACCCTCCACCATCACCATCCACCCTCACCCTTCACCCCTCACCCCTACACCCTCACCTCCACCCTCACCCTCCACCCTCACCCTCCTCACCCTCCACCTTACACCCTCACCCTCCACCCTCACCCTCCACCTCACCCTCCACCCTCCCTCACCCTCACCTCCACCATCACCCTCCACATCACCTCCACCCTCACCTCTACCCTCACCTCCACCATCACCTCCACCTCACCTCCCTCACCCTCACCATCACCATCCACCCTCCCTTCACCTCACCCTCCCACCCTCCACCTCACCCTCCACCCTCACCCTCTACCTCACCCTCACCTCACCCTTCTCCCTCACCTCCCACCTCTCCCCTCACTACCCTCACCCTCCACCTCACCCCTCCACCCTCACCCTTCAACCTCACCTCCACCTCACCCTCCACTAACCCTCCACCCTCACCCTCCACCTCACCTCCACCATCACCCTCAACCTCACCTTCACCTCACTCCACCATCACCCTCCCCTCCACCTCACCCTCCACATCACTCTACCCCTCCACCCTCACCTCCACCCCATCACCTCACCTCACTAACCCTCCACCCTCACCTCCACCCTCACCCTCACCATCACCCTCCAACCTCACCTTCCACCATCTCACTCACCTCACCCTCCACCCTCACCCTCACCATCACCCTCCCCATCACCCCTCACCTCCACCCTCACCATCACCCTCACCTCCACCCTCCACCTCACCCTCCACCCTCCCCTCCACCACTCCCTCACCTCCACCCCTCCTCCACCCTCCCCAATTAACCGTGTGTTCCTGCTTAGTGGTTCATTCAATCATGAAACAAATTACACTTAACTTTGGTCTCCGTCTTACAGGTGCCAGACCAGAGTGTTGTGGTCAGGTCTTACAGGTGCCAGACCAGAGTGTAGTTGGTCAGGTCTTACAGGTGCCAGACCAGAGTGTAGTTAGTCAGGTCTTACAGGTGCCAGACAAGTGTAGTTGGTCAGGGTCTTACAGGTGCCAGACCAGGTGTGGTTGGTCAGGTCTTACAGGTGCCAGACCAGGTGTAGTTGGTCAGGTCTACAGGTGCCAGACCAGGTGTTGTTGGTTAGGTCACCGGTGCCAGACCAGAGTGTAGTTCGGGGTCTTACAGGTGCCAGACCAGAGTGTTGTTGGTCAGGTCTTACAGGTGCCAGACCAGAGTGTTGTTAGTCAGGTCTTGCAGGTGCCAGACCAGAGTGTTGTTGGTCAGGTCTTCAGGTGCCAGACCAGAGTTAGTTGGTCAGGGGTCTTACAGGTGCCAGACCAGAGTGTTGTTGGTCAGGGTCTTACAGGTGCCAGACCAGGTGTAGTTGGTCAGGGTCTTGGTGCCAGACCAGAGTGTAGTTGGTCGGGTCTTACAGGTGCCAGACCAGAGTGTAGTTGGTCAGGTCTTACAGGTGCCAGACCAGGTGTAGTTGGTCAGGGTGCTTAGTGCCAGACCAGGTGTTGTTGGTCAGGTCTTGAGGTGCCAGACCAGGTGTTGTTGGTCAGGTCTTACAGGTGCCAGACCAGAATGTAGTTGGTCAGGTCTTACAGGTGCCAGACCAGGTGTTGTTGGTCAGGTCTTACAGGTGCCAGACCAGAGTGTAGTTGGTCAGGTCTTACAGGTGCCAGACCAGAGTGTAGTTGGTCAGGGTCTTACAGGTGCCAGACCAGAGTGTTGTTGGTCAGGTCTTACAGGTGCCAGACCAGTGTAGTTGGTCAGGGTCTTACAGGTGCCAGACCAGAGTGTTGTTGGTCAGGGTCTTACAGGTGCCAGACCAGAGTGTTGTTGGTCAGGTCTTACAGGTGCCAGACCAGAGTGTTGTTGGTCAGGTCTTACAGGTGCCAGACCAGAGTGTTGTTGGTCAGGTCTTACAGGTGCCAGACCAGAGTGTAGTTGGTCAGGGTCTTACAGGTGCCAGACCAGAGTGTTGTTGGTCAGGTCTTACAGGTGCCAGACCAGAGTGTTGTTGGTCAGGTCTTACAGGTGCCAGACCAGAGTGTAGGGTCAGGGTCTTACAGGTGCCAGACCAGAGTGTAGTTGGTCAGGGTCTTACAGCCAGACCAGAGTGTTGTTGGTCAGGTCTTACAGGTGCCAGACCAGAGTGTTGTTGGTCAGGTCTTACAGGTGCCAGACCAGAATGTAGTTGGTCAGGGTCTTACAGGTGCCAGACCAGAGTGTAGTTAGTCAGTCTTACAGGTGCCAGACCAGAGTGTAGTTGGTCAGGTCTTACAGGTGCCAGACCAGAGTGAGTTGGTCAGGCTTACAGGTGCCAGACCAGAGTAGTTGGTCAGGTCTTACAGGTGCCAGACCAGAGTGTAGTTGGTCAGGTCTTACAGGTGCCAGACCAGTGTGTAGTTAGTCAGGTCTACAGGTGCCAGAAGTAGGTTCGTCAGGTCTTACAGGTGCCAGACCAGAGTGTAGTTGGTCAGGTCTTACAGGTGCCAGACCAGAGTGTAGTTGGTCAGGGTCTTACAGGTGCCAGACCCAATATGTCTATGGTCTGAAAAATATCCATTGGTCGCTCTCTCTCTCTCTCTCTCTCTCTCTCTCTCTCTTCTCTCACACACACACACACACACACACACACACAAAACTACTGCCTGGAACAACACTCCCAAAGCAGACCCTTAGATCAGCACCTACACACACACACACACACACACACACACACACACACACACACACACACACAGACACACACACACACACACACAGAACCCTTAGGAAACTACGGGGTGGAACACGTCGTTACTAAGTGGTCATGGTGAGGTGGTTGGAGGGTCAGCGTGTACAGGTGTCTGAAGCCTCAAGAGGAAGTCTGGCGCTGGATATTTCATCGCTTGAGGAGTGGCTAGGTGTGTGTGGGGTGTGGGTGTGTGTGGGTGTGTGTGGGTGTGTGTGGGTGTCACTGTGTGTATGTTTGGGTAAGTGTTTGTGTATGTAAGGATATAGCTTAGAATGTAACCCAGTATACAGGTGTATTTGTATACCAACAGACCCGTCAGCCTTCATACTGCACCCAAATATACAAAAAAACACGAGAAAACAAACAAACAAACATACACAAACTACCCCGCACACGCACACACAAACACGCACATACACATAACCCACACTTACACATACACATCAATTAAATACTGCCCACCTCCTGCAGCCCCCCGCCCACCTCCTCGCAGTCCCCGCCCACCTCCTGCAGCCCCTGCCCACCTCCCAGTCCCCCACCCACCTCCTGCAGTCCCTGCCCACCTCCTGCAGCCCCCTGCCCACCTCCTGCAGCCCCCGCCCACCCTTCCCGCCCACCTCCTGCAGTCCCCGCCCACCTCGCGCAGTCTCTTTAATATACCGTTTATTTTTATTATTATTATCACACACACACACATACATACACACACACACACACACACACACACACACACACACACACACACACACACACACACACACAAAACACAAACCAAACAAGAAAAAACAAATCAACAAACAAGGAACACAATACAGTAAAACAAATCGTTAGTAAGTCAGACGAGAGTAGTTATTAGAGAAAGTTAATTAGGCAGTTTATGGTAATTAGAGATAATGTGCCGTAATGACGACCACCTCATTATCGGCACAATTTATTTCTTGTAATTAAAATGTGATTCATAAGTAATTGCTATCGTAATAAGGGAAGCATTAGTGTTGTTGTTGTTGTTTAGTGCCAAGGAGTGCCAAGTGTCAGGTTGTGATGGTGCCAAAGTGCCAAGTGTCAGGTTGTGATGGTGCCAAGTGCCAAGTGTCAGGGTGTGATGGTGCAGAGGTGCCAAGTGTCAGGTTGTGATGGTGCCAAGGAGTGCCAGTGTCAGGTTGTGATGGTGCCAGGAGTGCCAAGTGTCAGGGGTGAAGGTGCCAAGGAGTGCCAAGTGTCAGGTTGTGATGGTGCCAAGGTGCCAAGTGTCAGGGAGTGAAGGTGCCAAGGAGTGCAAGTGTCAGGTTGTGATGGTGCCAGGAGTGCCAAGTGTTAGGTTGTGAAGGTGCCAAGGGTGCCAAGTGTCACGTTGTGAAGGTGCAAGAGTGCCAAGTGTCGGTTGTGATGGTGCCAGAGTGCCAAGTGTCAGATTGTGAAGGTGCCAAGGAGTGCCAAGTGTCAGGTTGTGATGGTGCCAAGGATGCCAAGTGTCAGGGTGAAGGTGCCAAGGAGTGCCAAGTGTCAGGTTGTGATGGTGCCAAGGATGCCAAGTGTCAGGGGTGAAGGTGCCAAGGAGTGCCAAGTGTCAGGTTGTGATGGTGCCAAGATGCCAAGTGTTGGTTGTGAAGGTGCCAGAGTGCCAAGTGTCGTTGTGAAGGTGCCAAGGAGTGCCAAGTGTCAGGGAGTAAAGGTGCCAAGGAGTGCCAAGTGTCAGGTTGTGATGGTGCCAGGAGTGCCAAGTGTCAGGAGTAAAGGTGCCGGAGTGCCAAGTGTCAGGTTGTGATGGTGCCAAGTGCCAAGTGTCAGGGAGTGAAGGTGCCAAGGAGTGCCAAGTGCCAGGTGTGATGGTGCCAGGAGGTGCCAAGTGTCAGGTGTGATGGTGCCAAGGAGTGCCAAGTGTCAGGAGTAAAGGTGCCAGGTGCCAAGTGTCAGGGAGTAAGGTGCCAGAGTGCCAAGTGTCAGAGTACAGGTGCCAAGTGCCAAGTGTCAGGTTGTGATGGTGCCAAGGAGTGCCAAGTGTCAGGTGTGATGGTGCCAGGAGTGCCAAGTGTCAGGTTGTGATGGTGCCAAGTGCCAAGTGTCAGGTTGTGATGGTGCCAAGGAGTGCCAAGTGTCAGGGAGTAAAGGTGCCAAGGAGTGCCAAGTGCCAGGTTGTGATGGTGCAAAATAGTTCCAAATAGTACCTCATAGTGCCAATTACTGTCATATAGTGCCAAGTACTGCCAGATACCAGGTACACCGTAAGCTAAACATTACTAAAAATTATAGACGTCATTTGGGTCTTAATTTTCTTATGACCAATTATAATGTAGATGATTACTAAGAAGGAGAGGGAGGGAATGGGGTAGGTGGTAATGGGTGGAAATGGGTGGCACTGGGTGGTAAGGGTGGTACTGGGTGGTAATGGTGAACTGGGTGGCACTGGGTGGTAATGGGTGGTAATGGGTAGCGATGGGTATTGGGTGGTAATGGTAGCGATGGTGGCACTGGGTGGTAATGGGTGGCGATGGTGGCACTGGTGGTAATGGGTGATGGTGGCACTGGGTTGGGTGGATGGGATTGGGTGGTGGGTAGA